>NW_018250296.1:2851-48118 GCF_001263595.1 Phalaenopsis equestris | reverse complement strand
GGCGGGGGGAGCCGATCGGGCTAGTGGCAGCCGATTAGTCGAACTAACAAAAGTGAATCGATCGAACTAGGTGAAGTGTGCAGTTGGTCAACGACGCATGTAGAAAAGGATATTTTTAATGCGATTTTAAAATACATGCAAGAAATACCATGAATGCGAATACACACATGACATGATGGCCAGCTGATTTCAATGACGAAACTGTGCTCATCCTAGCGATCTCACGCGATCCTAGAGGTAATTGATGAAGAGGTGTACCAATGTCTTATTGAGCGGGGCAACATGACGACCGCCTCCGCTTGCATGTCTCAAGGTTGGAAATTTCTCGTGAAGAGGATTTCCCATGACCGGGAAGATGTAAATCGAAGGAATGTCTTCGTCTTCTCGGTCGGTAGGTTTCAGAATTTCATCCGGATGAAACCACCAAGACAAACAACGAGAGTAGTACAACCCCGTCTTTCGGATTTAGGTCTAGAAAAGAAAATGATAGGTTTTTCTCTTTTGCTTCGTAGGGGAATCACAAAACACCTAATCCTATGGGGCTTCTCTCTAAACACAAAGAAAACACTAACCTAAATCCTCTAACAACCAGACCTAGAGGCTTTAGGATTGAAAAATAAGTGTTTAGACGGTTTCTTGCTATCTTAACGGTTGATTGAAGCGTTCCCTTTGCACGTTCTTGCCCTTACCTTGTTTCGATAATGCTCACTCCGCTTGGACTAACCTAGCGAGTGATCGGTGATGATCCTAACTGGATGCATCTAAAAATACGGGCGAAAACCGGGAACCGCTTCCCTTGCTCCTCTCGTACTAAAATTGAACAGTTGGCGTCATGTTAGACTTGCAAGTATAGAAAAAGTTCTTTATTTTGCTTGCCTCAAGGTTTTGAGAAAAACAACACACTTGAAACCAAATATTGGGATGAACCAACTAATTCATGTGATATGGCCAATGGTGGGGGTAATTTTTTTATATATTTGCTCGACTAAAACAAATATCGAGCAGAGTACTTCCAATTACCACAATCAAATATGTTTTAATCAAAAATTAAATAAAAATAATAAAAAAATAGAACAAATATCATGAAAAAATATAAAATTTTAAATATTTTAAATCTCCCAAAATATAATTTTATTTAAGTTCCAATGAATTTTTTTAATACATTAAAAAAGGAATGAAATACAGCCAACCAATCCCTAGCAATCTTAGGAATTTCGAGCAGTGTTGGGACTTTATATATTATTTCTCGCTAGTAAATTTATTTTTATTAAATATGCGATCATGACAATTTTTGACTTTAGTTGCTAAGGTCTAGCTCGGAGAATTTAACTTATAAATGGGAAGGGAGAAACTACTTCCAATTCATCCACTTCAAAGCAAAATCGACTCTTTCCTCTTGCAATTTCCTTGAAAATATAGTCTCTTAATTTTCCAATATAATGGCACTAAATTAGTCATTCAATTTGTACAAATTATTATAATTATGTTTCTTAAGTTATAACTATAGTCATTTATATAGTCATATTTCCATCATATCCCGAACAGTAATAATATTTTGATTTACATTTTTAAATCACATAAATAAAATATGCGGCACAATTTCATTGCTTTTGCATCATAACTTCCATTATGAAGCTTTTACAATACTTAGCATCTAAGCCATCCTAAGAGAACTGCAAGTCCAATCACACGATGCCACATTAGCACAAATTTATGTGTATTACAGACGTAAAATTTTCTCACTAAGTGATATTATGAGCACGCACTTAAAAAAAAAAAGTTATACACACACACATTCAAACACTCATAATGCCACATTCCTTGACTCTTTGGTTGGCATTTGTATGTTTGTTCTAAATCTCTTGGGATCGGGAGATCGCTACCGCTCGTCCTGATCAAGTGGTTCAACACATGAGGTGTAATAGGCATAAATTACAAACTGTAGGCGTTTTGACAATATTTAATTTTTTTTTAATTACTGATTTAGCAAATTTAAATTTAAAAAATACATTTTGAAAATTTGGGCCATCAGACAAAACAAAGCAGTTAATTAATATTGAAGAAAGAAAAATAATAAATAAATATATATATATATATATATAAACTGTGTCTTGAATATATGTAATCTAAGAGACACTATGATGCATATTTTTGGGTTTAAAATAAAAAAAAAAAGAGGCATCACATTAATTATGTATCATGAGCCAAAATCAAATGAGAGCCACAAGGAAAAAGCTGAAAGGAAAACTGACAACCTCTTCCTTTAACAGATAAAGTATACCTCAAACAAATTAAGTTAGTCAATGAAAATCATTTGACATTTAACCTTCCCAGGTGCAATATAAATTTAAAGATTAATTTCACAAGGCATTATAAATAAAGAGCAGGGGAATTACAGAACACAGAATGTTCAAAAAGCGTCATGTTTACTGCTCCGCAAGTTTGTCCTTCAGATACTTCAGAATGGCTTTAGTTCCTCGATCAAGAACTGCACGCCTGATGCTGCAAATTAACAGAAATGAAGTTGGTTTTAATTGTAACTAAGGCTCCATACTATATATATATATATATATATATATAGCAAGAGAGTTGTACCAAAATATCAGAAGGGAAGCAATATGCTTGATTTATGAGAACAAAATAGTAATCCCCAAAAATGATGGAAAATGTAACTTCATAGTCCCCAGGATGAGATTGACGTGCATAAGTTTTGAATCCCTGGCCTTGGCAGCATCTTACAAAATCCTTACCAACAGGAATACGTAGCAGTTTCTTTTACCACTCATGTCCTATGTATTTACACATCTAACACATACACTTAAATTTTTACATATATGACATCTTACCTATGCATGAAGGATGTACTTCATTTTTTTAAAGTTAAATTAGTGAACTTTTCTAGGGATATAAAAGATTTGGCTGGTATAAATGTAAAAAAGTAAAGTTTAGATGTTAAATATGTAAATATATAGGGGATTGTGTGGTATGTATGTAAATGCCCATTTTTTTAATGATACATAAAAGTTAACTAGTATTATATTGTTTCTTAAGCACCATAGCAAATATTATTCTGAAAATTTTCCATCCAAAATAAATAATACAACAAAACATAGTTTAGTACTTCTTACCTTCTTAAGGGGTTGCCATCAAGTTTCAGAACCTGGAGGTGAGACTCTAGCAAGCCCTGCTCAAAAAAGTTTTTTATTCAGAACATACAGCTTTTCAATCATTTCCCACTGCAAGCATGCATAGCAAGATTCTCAGAACATAAAAAATATACAAGAAATTGAAATAAAATGATAGAGAATAATTCATAAATGGTTTATAAAAACGACAACACAAATATTTCACATTCGAAGCAGTGATTCTTATAGTGATTTCAGTTCTAGCTAATAAGGAATGCAAGGAAGTCAGACCAATTCAGAAGGAAGCGCAGCAATGTTGTTGTTCGACAAGTCAAGCTCTTGAAGTGATGTTAGATTCCTTACTTCCTGTTCAGAAAAAAAATTAGGAATTTTTTCTGATGAATTTCAGAAATACGGAATTCACATGCACCCAGAAATGATTAAAGGAAAAAAATAAAAATCTCCACATGGTTACATAATATGACTGTATTTATGTCTCTGAATTCATATTCAAAACAAGGGATCAAATAGATAAAACTAATAAAGTCAATCTACATTAACACACAAAATTTTGACAATGTTTATGAGAAAATTGTTAAAATGGTCCCCTTACCTTTTGTAGGAAGCCAGTTTAGTCCCAAAGAATAAAAGTGTCAATTTAGTCTCCATACACTTTTAATGAGGGCTAACATAGTTACCTCTGGGTTCTATATTTTAGCTCATATTAAAAGAGTCCATGAACTAATTTGACATATAATGACCACATGTAAATAGCCAGAGGACTATTTTGACAATATACTCCATTGTTTATACAATATTTACACTACCATTTAAGGCAAAAGAGAATGTGATATATGAATTATCCACTCCAGATTGAATTCTAATCCCAATACCATGGCAACTTACTTTTAGAAGGTAAGTTATACCTCTAGATTTAGTCCCCATACACTTTTAATGAGGGTAAAAAGAGTCTGGGGACTAATTTTATTCTTTTATGGACTCTGGAACTAAAATGACAACATGTAAATAGTCATAAGACTATTTTGACACTTGACTCCATTATTTATACAACATTAACACTAGCATTCAAGGCAAAAGATAATGTGAAATATGAATTATCCACTCCGGATTTAATTCTGAGCCCATTACTATGGCAACTTACTTTCAGAGGTAAGGTAAGCTATACCTCTGGTAGCAAGACAAGTAAATTCTGGCTTAAGTCAAGAACCCTAAGCTGCTGTAAGCTCAAAATACCCGATGGAATATGAGATAACTTCATTCTTCTGTAAATCACAAAAGCAGCCAGAAAATTGAATAAATGTGATTTTAGCAGTACGTGAAGGGATCCTGAAAGAGCCAAGTACAGACCTCAGGTGAAGTTCCTTCAACTGCGGGAACAAAGAAAATGCAGAAGAATCCAGAAGTGAAGAGGCATTGCCACTAAGGTCAAGTGATTCAAGCTTAGTGAGGGCTTCAAGGCCATTGAGAGGAATCTGTCCAAGTCAACAAATAATGAGTGCTTTTCGTTGAGTGTGAAACATGGCGAGTAACAGTTAATTAGAATATCCAGACATGTAAAAATAGAGCTGAAGGGGCCCTCCTAGATAATTTAGGCATTACCCTCCAGTTTATTGTTTGTTTCTTCTCAATTTTCAATTTTGACATACATAAGTGTTTGTTTTTGTCTCTCTTTTTTTACTATTACTTTCACGTACGTTGTTCGAGTTTTTTTATGGATTTGCTGATGATCTCAATTAAAACTACAACCTAGATAAAATTCAATGACAAAAAGTTCATACAATTAACATTTACTCTAACAGAAAGTATTATTTCACTAACAAATAAACAACGCATAAACAAATAAGTATAATATAGTTGATAAAAACAATAATTTTAGTGCCAGTAATAACGTGTTTCATAACATTGAGCCAATTACACATAATGTTAGTGGGTGTTCTCATTGGCATTAATTCAACAGAAACTAAACCTCCAAATATGACAATTATGATTTGGATGGGTTAATAATGAAGATATGGCTGCTTAAGAAGATCCTCAATTAAGAATCCTAAGATCGGGTTTTATGAACATCAAACTAGATCCTAAGTAATTTATCTGAGACTCTTCATTAAACACATTCAAGCTTAGGGGTTTATCTTAATTTTATTCTTTTTGTTCTTTGTTTTAGAAAGAGGGCTTAAGCAATGGTTAAGTGGCCTCCACTAATATCTGCATTTGATTCATGGATCCTAGCTCACAGGTCCTCCTATCATGGAAAACACAATTAAATTTTGATTGATATTTATCAAAGTGGCAGATAAAACTAAAATCAACATGTCCGAATAGCTGTTTTATAATTGTCTTATTCTTCTTGAACTTTACATCAATCTCCAAAGTACCTTGAACATAGAATATAATCAACTCAAATATGCTAATGGCCCTTAAAATGTAGTGAGTAGTGAAGGATTACTACGGTATACTTTGCTTTCATGGTTGTATGGTTCTACTATTTGAGATACGGGTGTTATTTAGATTACAATTTTATTTGAATTTTAATGTAATTTATGAAATGTTTGTCATGCTCCATCCAATGTTCTTTAAAAATCAGCATCAACTAAAATGCTTAATTGTGATTATAGCCTTAATAGTTCACATTTGTTTTTTACTTTTAGGCATTAGGGTTGAGGCTATCCTTATAGTGCCTAATTCAGGTTCTACTCGACTATATTTATCTATTTCTTTCATATATTTTTTAACAAATCTCTCTGTAATACTATTTATCGGAGAGCAGAAACTAAAGCAATCCCTTCATTTCCATCTTTCTACAGTTTCTTTGTTCAATTATTATTATTATTATTTTTAGCACAAAAGGGATGGCATGATGATGAATGAGGTACTGACGTTTACATCTACTGGTGAAAAACAAAAGGTAATTTTTTTTAAATATAATCATAGGTATCCCATCAGATTTAGATCATTACATATTCTTTTTTTTAATTGTTCAAGATATATGACATTATATGGGCATTCACTCTGACACAACATATCATATTCGTGAAGCTCCCCGGTGCTCACAACTTACGTCGTGTTTGGCACCCTGTTTTTGCTGCCAAAATGGTGGGGGAGGGGGGTCGTAATTTGTGTCTTTAGGGCAGAAACTCGGTTGTGAGCTCCCCTTCATCCATTCTCAAGGCCTTCAACACTCGCTACCTATCTTTGTTATTTCTCTCGATTTCTTTTGTTCTCTGTTGAGATGGTTTGAATGTTTTCGCTTTAACATTTTTCTGTTTGGGTGGTTTAATGGTATGAAGGTTCTTGTTTTATCATCTTCACAGTTTATCTTTTGGCAGTTTGATGGTTTTTATTTTACCATTTTCCCCTTTCGTTCTCTTGCTTGTCTGACAAATTGCATTAACCTAATGGAAATCATGAAAGATCAGCTGATAGACTAATTTGATTACTCTAATTGCATTTCATTGCCTCTGCTTTAAGAAGATATATGTGCACTGTTCTTTGTTTTGAAAATTTATGTTGAAGCAATGTTATTTATTAAAGTTCTGATATTATATGGTTAATTCGGTTGCTATTGTGTAGAGAACCATTTTCTATAAAGAAATATGAGCACATCTGTTTTATTTAACATAATAAATATTTCCTTATGTTCTCTCTACCTCCACCATAAGTTTTCATTGATCAGATAGAAATTTGAAAGTTCGGATGTTAGATAAGTTAGATAAAGTGCATTACATTAACTGCATTTCAATCTTGAAAAATAATTTTTGGAGAAAAGTTTGAGCACTATTTGCTTTTTAAATAAAATCATTGAAAATGTGTTTGAGCTGATGCAAAATGAAGGTTAGATGCTGGATAAGCAACCACCTTCCATTTTTTCTACTGTTCAATTAGGTAAAGTTACATATGGAAAAATATATGTGCATTGCTCTTTGTTTTGAAAATCTATGTTGAAACTATTTTATACATTGAAGTTGTGATATTAGAAGATTAATTTGCTTGCTCTTGCCTCTTATTCAATATAAAGAAACATTTTCAGGAGAGAAATTTAAGCATTATTATTTGATTGTTAGTTTGTTTTTTTTCTGAAAAATTAAACCACTGAGAATGTCTTTATTCTGATACAAAAGTGAAGGTTAGATGCAAGATATAGATGTCACCTTCCATTTTGATCCTGCTCAATCAGGAAAAGTTATACATGGAGAGATATATATGCACCACTCTTTGTTTTGAAAATTTATGTTGAAGCAACTTTAAATATTAAAGTTATGATGTTATGTGTTGCTATTGTCTTTTCTTCAATCTATAGAAATATTTCTGGAAAGAAAATTTAGGAATGTTTTTTTTTTTTGGAATAATTATACCATAATGGATATGCTTCTTCTGATGCATATGTGATGGTTAGATGCTAGATATTGATAAGACCTTCCATTTTCAACTTGCTGAATCAGAAAAAGTTATGGAATGAGAGATATTGTATGCACAACTCTTTTTTCTTAAAAAAAATTATGTAGGGGGTATTTTATATATTAAAGATCTGATGTTAGATGATTAATTTGTTTGCTCATACCTATTCTTCAATCCAGAGAAACATTTTATGAGAAAAAAATTTAGCACAGTTTATTTTTTTTGAAAAATTATACCATTGGGAATGTCTCCGGAGAGATATATCGGAAATGCCTTTGATATTATATTGGGAATGTCTTTGAGCTGATGCAAACCTGAAGTTTAGAAGCCGAATAGTTTGGATTATGCTTTGGTACTTGGGATGGTTATAGATTTTTCGGCCGCGATGCATTTCATATTTGAAATGTTATTTAGAGCAATAATGAAAAAAAACTATTAAAGGGCTTAACCACCGACCACCAATTGTCACTTTTAAAATTGACAAATAAGTTTTGCCACATATACTACCTGTTATTAGATCACAGATACAAGTGTTTATCAATGATGCTACATTGGTCTTGAAGCCTAAATGATAAAAATGGTGATCTTGGATGGAGCCTTCTTTGATTAAAAGATTTCACTGAGCTCTAATGGTTTGTTCGAGGTGTTGTTTTGGCTAGCATGATTGAACAAGAGAAAAGTGAAAGAAAATAACTTATCTAGCATCTAAACTTCATGTCTTTATCAGAGCAAAAGACATTCTCAATAGTATACCTTTTCAAATAAAAACAAACAGTGTTCAAATTTATCTTTGGATTGAAAGAAACAATGAAATGCAATTACTGTAAAACACTTTATCTAACTTATCTAATAGCTGAACTTCCAGATTTCCATCTGATCAATGCAATTTTCTGGAAGAGGTAGAGAGAACATGAGAACATATTTATTAAGTTTAATGCAGAAGATGTGCTCATATTTCTCTCCATAAAATATTTCTCTGGATGGAGAAAGAGACAAGTGCAACCAAAATAACTGCCTAACATCATAACTTTAATATATAAAATAGCTTTAACATAGATTTTCAAAACAAAGAGCAGTGCACATATATCTTTCCATGCATAACTTTTCCGAATTCAACATAATGAAAATGAAAAGTGATAACTTTGTTGAGCAAATTGGAATTTTGAAACCAAAGAGTTTCAATGTTTGATATATGTTGATACATGAATTATGTGATGTTGGTTTAGTTCTTGCTATTTATTTGATGTTGTTTGTTTGGTGAGTTTGTGGACCTATTAGTTTCTTGAGTTTGTGCAATTGTTCGTTCGCAGTGACGGTTTTGAAGTTTGTTTCGGTGATGCGTTTCATTTTTTTGAAATGCTTTGTAAAGTGATGATGGAAAAAACAGAATAAATGGCTCAACCGATCACCAATTGTGAATTTAATAATTGACCACACATACTTGTTACAGATACTACCTCGTTTTAAGCCTAAATGACATAATTGGTGATCCTGGATGGAGCCTTTTCTAATAACTTGATCTCATTTAGCTTTACTTTGAAATCTTCTTTTCACCTCTTTTTGCCTTTAAATAATTTTGTTTTACTTGCTAAATAATATTATTTCGACCACATTTTCTTATCGATTGATACATCCGATGGGTAAATAAAAGGAATGTGGGATGTTTGTCATTTGGGATAGAGAAACAAATATAATAATCTGTGGTTTATGCTTGAGGAAGATAGAAATTAGCAATAGACTGGCCATACATTTCAAAACAAAATATTGGCAAAATATCACAAAAAATTTTCAAGAAAGAACTGATAAAAAATATCATATCTAATGCGCGCACTGTTCTGCATGGATACCCGACAATGACAAATGTTCCAAAGCTGTTGGATTCTATTCTAGATAGTTTTTTATGACATACTCCTCTACGTATTTGCTGTAAAAATTCTAGATGACCAAAATAAACGGGAGACTTTCTTTACCTAGTGTCGGAACGGAGGATTCCTTATCTCTGATATTTTTTAGAGAATTAGACAAGCCAATTGCATTTTTTTATTTGTTACTACTATTTCAGATTTTTTATTGGTAATATTGTACAATTCCATGATGAACTATGGATTGTTTCATGTTTATTTGGTATTTCAGTATTTATGGATTTGAATATTTGTAATGCTTTCATTATGAGTCATTTAAACAATCATCTACACTTCCATCATAATATGTTCTTATTAAACTCTAACATGCATCTTTTAGACAGATGGATCCACCAAATGAAGAAGAAATTATAGAGACAATCGAGAGAGCAACGATCCTTACTACAATAGTTTGTGTCATCAATGAGAATTGCCAAAAAAATTTGTGTAAGACACCTTGTGTGTCATCATCATCTTTAGGTGACAAATAGTTTGACGAATTACTCGAAGCTCATCCAAGAAGAATTCATAGCATGTTCCAGATGTCAAAAAACTTTTTATGTGCTTTGCTCGATGAATTGCAGTCTAAATATGATTTACATAAATCGTCGCCCTTTATATCTTGAAAAATTCTAGCCATCACGGTTTTTATTGTCACACAATGAGTTCATCAGTAGCGATTGTCAAACCCCTAGACCCCACTTTTGCGCAAATACCACGAGAAATCCATAGCGATTCGAGATACATGTTGTTCTCAAAGGTATCAGTATTTCTACCTATTATAACATTACTACATTAAAGAATAAAATAAAGGTCTAAAAAGTTTTTAAAAAACAATTGTATTAGATCAATTGACGACATGCATGTCGATATACGCGTGGGCAATGATGAGAAGATCGCATATCCTGGACGGTGTAGGGTTGTTACATAGAGCATCTTAGCAGTGTGTGATTTCAATGCATTCTACGTTTTTGATGACTGGTTAGGAAGAGAGCGCTCATGATAATCAAATTTTAAATTTGCAACCCGACGACGTGCATAAAAATTTCCAACATCTCCCCAATGTTAGTACATTTAAAATATTACATGAATCTTTTCATTTTAGAATATGCACTCATGATGTTATTATTAAGAAATATATTACCTCGTCAATTCAGGATATCCATTACAACGGGTTTCTTGAAGCCATTTCCCGATACGAGGTATCACATTCCAGATTTTGAGTGCAGCTGCCAAGTACTTAGTGAGAGAAATAAACTCTTCAATAAAAGACACTCGTCATTACAGAGTGTTATCGATAGAGCATTTAGTGTATGGAAGAAGTGGGTCATACTCTGAAATATGCCGACGTACTTCTTCAAAAAACAAGTCAAGATAGTTGTTACAACAATAATGCTCCATAATTTTTTACAAAGACATCCATCCCAAGACGATATTGATGTCAGGGTCTTAGACAACCTGCATGCCATAAAAAACATTCGAACATAGGGTCGGACATTCAATGCCCAATGAGGACTTTGGTATGAACGAATACAATACATACGAGGGAGAATACGTGAAATATGTGATCCAGGTAAGAGAAGATATTATTGATGCTTTGTTGAATGTATCAACTGTATTTATGCAGTATTACCTAACGACTTCTTGTTGATGATTCTTATTTCAGCTGTACGATGGATTTGTAGATGTAGCTGTAGCATTCTGTGTTAAGGTTTTCTTTATGTATCCTTTTTAAGTTTGATTTTTCTTGTAATATTGTTTAATTTTTTTTAATGTTTCTGTCGCATATCTACTTTTTTGGTCAATTGAAGTCATAATGTATTGTAATCACGAGAAATATGAGTTCAAGAGCATCAGGTACTTCGAGTGTTCCATCCTGCCACTGTGACGCACGGTGTAATGATTACCATTCAAAAAAGGAAAACAGGTGCAGGAGAAGATTTTACTGTTGTCCTAGAAACATGACTCCTAAATATTGTAAAAAATTGCAATTATTTTCGTTCGATTATTGACACAGATAAGTTCGCTCCAGACAGTGATCAAGTCAGAAGAGATGTTGTTATGGAAAGGAGATTATCCCGAAAACTTGATCGTAAAGACATGAAAACAAATATCATTCTAGGCTTGCTGATTATTTTGGTGATTCTCTTTATTTTGTTATCTGCATGAAATGACCAGTCATTTTTTTATGTATTATGTCATTATTCTAATTAGGTCGCAATGGAGAAAGAGGATTCATGTAGCCGACCCCACGTAGTGGGATTAAGGCTTTGTTGTTGTTGTCATTATTTTAATTATTTTGAAAATTATAATTATTGTGATATATTACATATATAAGAGCAAAACAGTCTTTTTTATTAGAAACAACAACAACACAATAGGTTATCCAAACAAACTCCCACTTTTCCCACAAACTTTCTCACAACACTTGAGAAGTTGTTTCCTCAAGAAGCAACAACTGCTTCTTGAAAAAGCCCCAACCGCCCCAAATACACCATTAATCATACATAATTTCACAGTCAAGGAAATCTAGACATTACTTTCCACGAGTTTACTTTCAAATGTAAAATAAATGTAAGATATAATGAGATAGAATTTAAAAGGTTTTTGTATATAGAAGATTAGTTTGCTTTCATAATTTTAACTACATTCCTCCAGCTTTTTTTTCTTTACTCGTAGAAACTTCGCAGTATTCAAAGACAAGGAAAAAAAAAATAATTCAAAACCTTTTAATATTGATATTACAAAGAAAAGTATAATCTTCTACGATGCACCCAAGATAAATTAAGATAACAAGAAGGAAAACAATAAAGGAGATTAGTTTGAAGAGGCTTAATAAACTGTAAATTGCAATGCTTCTCTAAATTCTTAGGGGCTGGGTTTTGGATGATTTGTTGTTTGGAAGTTTTTAGCTATATCTTGGTTATGGTAGGTGGTTTATCACTTGTTACCCTCTTACTCGTGCAATCGTGTGATTATGAGATTGGAGCATGAGAAAGATACTGCACCTGAAGCTGGACGCAACATATGGTGTCTCCTTCTTGCGGCCATCTGTGATTTTCTACTCCTAGGATGTAGAAATTGCAGGAATTGGGTGCTTACTGTTCTTCCTATTTGGAATTTAAAATTAAACTGGTTGTTCTTTGGTTGATTTGAAATTTAAAATTAAATTGAAAATTAATTTAAACTTCGACTGGGACTGATTTTATAGCAATCTTATTATGAGGACTCTTAACACTTGTTGAAATGAAATATGTAATTAGAAACTTTAGTCAAGAAGAAAATTTATTTTTCTAATTTCAATCTTGTGAGTATAAGCTGAATGAGCAATTCCTTCGAGTGTGATAAAATGTGACTATTTAATTTTAGAGAAGTCATATATTCATAGCATTAGGCTTTTTTTTTAATAGTATTTATATTTTATATTTTATTGCATCTGCAAAATTTATTATTTACATTAGTGCTCATGAATTTGATGAGAAAGTGATGTCGGAATCCAATTTATGAAAATTAATTTTAGTAATATGACATGTTGTATGGTTTCATGCAAAGAAAATATAAATGTATCTCATGCCGTCAATTAATTCAACAACTTACTTACCATAAGAAAACAAGAAAAACTAAGTATCCACACGCACTTTACCTTCGACAGGGGATTATTATCAAGCTTCAAAGAAGAAAGACTGGGTAGGGATGATAATATCGCACCAGGCCATTGCGCTATCTTGTTCCCGGAAAGAATCAGTACCTGCAAATTTTTGTTCAACATAAGTATGCGTTGGAATAAAGAAATGAAGTTAGCATTTCACCGATTTGCACATTATTACTAAAATTATCAAATATATTAATGAAAGGAAGGTTTTTTTTACATAGAGAGATAATAGTCGACACATGTAAATTTTTAATGAATGATATAATTGAGTAGGATGTTTGAAACCTGGATTCTATTATACAAGGCATAGATGCATCAAATAAAATGACAACATAGGATGCCTCTGATAGAAATTTGAAAGAACACACTTGTTAGAAACATAGGAGATACTTATTAAGGCGAGGAAATCCATATTTTGGGTAGTGATGTTTACTACCGTTGTTTCACTTCATAGTTTTTGTTTAAAAGTTTGTCTTTGAACGTAACAAGGTATATGATGAGTTCTCCAATATTTTGATTACCTTATTAGGTTTGTCTTAGACCAACAACTAAGGTCAATTTAGTCTTTTATTAATTATTATTGTGGGGTTTAAATAGAGCTTATTATGCTCAGTGTTGGGCTAAACTATGAGATTTTTGTCTTTAGTCTTAGGATTAGGATTTGGGAGAGATCGCCTACCTCTCAAATTGTAGGCGTTAGGATTAAGGTTTGGGAGAGTCAATCTACCTCTTGAATTGTAAATCACTCATTGCATCTTTTTTATTTGCTTGGAAATTAGTTAAATTAATCCTCATTTGGGTTTTCCCAGACATTTTTTGCATTTTTTTTTGTCGATTTTGGCTTCAATTCATATCAGTTTGGTTTATTATTACAAGTAGATTCAATTCAAAGCTTGCACATGGGTACCAATGTCCCGCAATTTCTATGTTTGCGGCAAACAATCTCTACTATTTATTTTATTCTTTGGATTTTTGTTCTAGGCTTCTTACAAAGGAGAAAATATTTGGTGTGGAGTCTGGACGTAATTTTGCGTCCGGATGCCAATAGAACAACACCACCGAACTTATGAAGGACCAACATATTGGGCTAATGTTGGGGTGATCTTGTGGTTTTTGGAATAAGATATTAATGGGGTGGTACCGAGGTGGTGTTGAGGTGGCACTTGAGTGGTGTTGGGTTTGTATTGAAGCAGTATTGGGGTGGCGATATTGAAGTAAATTAGTAGTGGTGTTAGGTGTGACATTTATGGGGTGATATTGAAGTGGCTCTGAGGTGTTATTGAGTCAATATTCAAGTAGTATTGAGTGGATTAGTAATTTTGTTGAGTTGTATTGGGGTGGTATTAAAGTGTTATTCCGATTATCTGCTGCCTTTCCTCACTCATTGAACAAAGTCTCCTTGTCAAATCAAGTACACATTTTTCCGTAATAAATTTATGAATATATATAGCCCAAATTTAATGTATGAAACAGTATAGTGAACAAATAATGCCAAAAAATTTGTATTGGAGAAATATATTTAGCAGCAACAACTGCGGTGAGCGTGGATCGAACAAAGACTATATATTTAGTGACGAAGGATAATTTATACATCTAAACAATTATACACTGATTAAGAATGACCTAACTATCTCGAAACTCCTCCGCTCTTGCTTTTCCCTCTTTCACTTCCATTTTTTTATCACACAAAATCCCTAAAAAATTATAAATGAGTTTAATAAGTGCTCAACGATGCAGAGAGAAGAAATACCCGAAATCGATAGACGTCATTACGTTCGACGGCATGACGACCCCGATTCTCCAAGCAGAAACTCATCCCCTGCGCCAGCGAGACACATCCGAACCTCGTGAGAAAAACGGGAAAAACTAATGAGGGCGCGACGCGGGTTTGAGCAGAACAAGAAACCCTAACAATGGAGAATGGAACGACGTAGGTTTGAATAGGCGAACAACTTTTTTTCGTAATATATTGGGCTGTTTGGGCCGGGATCGCTCGCCTCTAAAAATACAACATTTTCTTCCTCTTATTTGATATACTATGTGGGTCCTCCATATGCTGGGTGGGGTTGTTTCATTGACGTCCGAACACAAAACTGCGCACGGACTCAGCACCAAATATTTTCTCCTTATAAAGTGCACTATTTCATGTTCGTTATGTCTGTGGCTATTATGTTGAAGGTATTTCTCTTTGTTATTGTTCTTTGTACTACAGTAGCAACACCTACCTTCAGCTTCAAGTTTGCATCCATGAAGGATTAGTATTGCTTGTTGTTATTTTGTGAAGCCTAACAATATTGCTCAAAGTTCACTCAAAGCATTGGCACAAAACTGGAAGGGGCTCAAGAGGGCTGAAGTTGGGCTCTCCAGCACCCCGAGGGTTGGTGTGTGGAAAGATAGCGTCCAGGAGCAAGTTTTCAACTTTTCACAAACAAGGTGTTCGAAAACTCGACGCTCGGGGCGAGCGATCCACCACCCAAAAGAACGACTCCAAGACTCGAGCGCATGGAAAGGCAGCGCCCAGTTCGCACCTTGCACCCAATCATCAGAAAACCCAGCACTCAGAAGTAGCGTCCAGATGCTTGTAACCGATTTCTGCAGTTCAAGGCTTTAAGTTTCGAGTTTCTTCACCGCGGGAGGGGCGAGCGAAGTAACATGAAGCGGTGTATGCGTTTTATGGGTGAATTTCTAAAATTTCTCTCGTGTGATTGAGAGAGGAGGTGCATTTGTGAGTTCCAAGATTGTAGAGAGGATTTGAGTGTGGTAAAATCAGTACATTTCTTCACATTTCATAGTGAAGCATTTGGATAGCAGCGCATGGTACTAAGTGCCCCACCAAATGCTCCAGGACTTAAGCGTGTGGAAAGATAGCGCCTAGGAGCAAGTTTTCAACTTTTCAGAAACAAGGTGTTCGAAAACTCGACGCTCGGGGCGAGCGATTTAAGAAGAACGACTCCCAAACTCGAGCAAATGGAAAGGCAGCGCCCAGTTCACACCTTGCACCCAATCATCAGAAAACCCAACACTCAAAAGTAGCGTCCAGATGCCTATAACCGATTTCTGCAGTTCGAGGCTTTAAGTCTCGGGTTTCTTCACAGCGGGAGGGGTGAGCGAAGTAACATGAAGCGATGTATGTGTGTTATGGGTGAATTTCCAAAATTTCTCTCGTGTGATTGAGAGAGGAGGTGCATTTGTGAGTTCCAAGATTGTAGAGAGGATTTGAGTGTGGTAAAATCAATACATTTCTTCACATTTCATAGTGAAGTTCTTTGTATGTCGTGGCTCCATATTTTTTTCTATTTTCGAGTTTTCTCCACGTTAATTTTTTTTCTTATTTGTGTGCTTCTGCTCAGTTTATTTGTTTCTGATCTTTCCAGCGCGTGGAAAGAAGCGTCCAGAAGCAAGCCTTCAACTTTTCACAAACAAGGTGTTCAGAAACTCGACGCTCGGGGCGAGCGATCCAACACCCAAAAGAACGACTCCAGAACTCGAGCGCATGGAAAGACAGCGCCCAGTTCGCACCTTGCACCCAATCATCAGAAAATCCAACACTCAGAAGTAGCGTCCAGATGCCTGTAACCGATTTCTGCAGTTCGAGGCTTTAAATTTCGGGTTTCTTCACCGCGACGCGGGAGGGGCGAGCGAAGTAACATGAAGCGGTGTATGCGTGTTATGGGTGAATTTCTAAAAATTCTCTCGTGTGATTGAGAGAGGAGGTGCATTTGTGAGTTCCAAGACTGTAAAGAGGATTTGAGTGTGGCAAAATCATTACATTTCTTCACATTTCATAGTGAAGCATTTGGACACCAACCTCTCCAGCACCCCGAGGGTTGGTGTGTGGAAAGATAGCGTCCAGGAGCAAGTTTTCAACTTTTCACAAACAAGGTGTTCGAAAACTCGACGCTCGGGGCGAGCGATCCACCACCCAAAAGAACGACTCCAAGACTCGAGCGCATGGAAAGGCAGCGCCCAGTTCGCACCTTGCACCCAATCATCAGAAAACCCAGCACTCAGAAGTAGCGTCCAGATGCTTGTAACCGATTTCTGCAGTTCAAGGCTTTAAGTTTCGAGTTTCTTCACCGCGGGAGGGGCGAGCGAAGTAACATGAAGCGGTGTATGCGTGTTATGGGTGAATTTCTAAAATTTCTCTCGTGTGATTGAGAGAGGAGGTGCATTTGTGAGTTCCAAGATTGTAGAGAAGATTTGAGTGTGGTAAAATCAGTACATTTCTTCACATTTCATAGTGAAGTTCTCTGCATGTCGTGGCTCCATAGTTTTCTTCTATTTTCGAGTTTTCTCCAAGTTAAATTTTTTTTATTTCTTATTTGTGTGCTTTTGCTCAGTTTATTTGTTCCTGATCTTTCGAATATGTGTTTTTCTGCAAGTTCTTGGAAGTTCAAATCCTCCTAATAAGCATTATTAGAGCAGGGCTTTTTTTTCTAAAGATATTTGAATTGAGCAGGAGTAATGACCAACAAAGCAAAATACAAGGTGAAGATATTCAATGGTACGAACTTTGTGTTATGAAAAATTCGACTTGAAAATTTATTGTATCAAAAGAAACTGTATTTTTCACAGGAAGGAATCACCAAAAAACTTGAATCGAGGCATCTGAAAGAATGGGAACTGTTTGACTGAACAACACTAGCTTTAGTTTGTCTATCACTTTTTTTCAGGGGGGGGGGGGGGGGGGAACACCAACGTCTGGTACTAAGTGCCCCACCAAATGCTTTAGGACTCGAGCATGTGGAAAGATAGGGCCCAAAAGCAAGTTTTCAACTTTTCGGAAATAAGGCATTTGGAAACTCGATGCTCGGGACAGCGATCCAATGCCCAGAAGAATGACTCCAGGATTCGAGTGCATGGAAAGGTAGGGCCCAGTTCACACCTTGCACCCAACAATCAGAAAACCCAACACTCAAAAGTAGTGTCCTGATGCCTGTAACCAATTTCTGCAGTTTGAGCTTTAAGTCTCGGGTTTCTTCACCGCGGGAGGGGCGATGAAGGGGTGTATGCATGTTATGGGTGAATTTCTAAAATTTCTCTCGTGTGATTGAGAGAGGAGGTGCATTTGTAAATTCCAAGATTATAGAGAGGAATTGAGTGTGGTAAAATCAGTATGATTCCTGACATTTCATAGTGAAGTTCTCTGTATGTCGTGGCTCCATAGTTTTTTTCTACTTTCGAGTTTTCTTCGAGTTAAATCTTTTTTTATTTCTTATTTGTGTGCTTCTGCTCAATTTGTTTGTTCCCGACCTTTCGAATATGTGTCTTTTTCCGCAAGTTCTTGGAAGTTCAAATCCTTCTAACAAGCGGTATTAGAGGAAGATTTTTTTTTTTATGAAGATATTTGAATTGAGTGGGAGTAATGACCAACGAAGCAAGATACAAGGTGAAGATGTTCAATGGTACGAACTTTGTGTTATGAAAAATTCAACTTAAGAATTTATTATATCAAAAGAAACTGTATTTTTCACAAGAAGGAATCACCAAAAAACCTAAATCGATGACTCTGAAAGAATGAGAACTGTTTGATTGAAGAATACTAACTTTAATCCGTCTTTCACTTTCTTCATATTTAATATTTTGAATGAGAAAACTACGATAGATCTCGACTGCACCGAAAAATTTGTCATAGTGTTAAAATTATTCAAATGATCAATCACGAAAATATCTGGGGGGGAACACTAGCGCCTGGTACTAAGTGCCCACCAAATGCTCCAGGACTCGAGCATGTGGAAAGATAGCGCCCAGGAGCAAGTTTTTAACTTTTCGGAAAAAAGGTGCTCGGAAACTCGACGCTCGGGATGAGCGATCCAACGCCCAGAAGAATGACTCCAGGACTCGAGCGCATGGAAAGGCAGTGTCCAGTTCGCACCTTACACCCAATCATCAGAAAACCCAGCACTCAGAAGTAGCATCATGATGCCTGTAACCGATTTCTGCAGTTCGACGCTTTAAAGTCTCGGGTTTCTTCATCGCGGAAGGGGTGAACGAAGTAACATGAAGCGGTGTTTGCGTGTTATGGGTGAATTTCTAAAATTTCTCTCGTGTGATTGAGAGAGAAGGTGCATTTGTGAGTTCTAAAATTGTAAAGAGGATTTGAGTGTGGTAAAATCAGTACATTTCTTCACATTTCATAGTGAAGTTCTTTGTATGTCGTGGCTCCATAGCTTTTTTCTATTTTCGAGTTTTCTCCACGTTAAATCTTTTTTTATTTCTTATTTGTGTGCTTCTGCTCAATTTGTTTGTTCTTGATCTTTCGAATATGTGTTTTTTTTCTGCAAATTCTTGGAAGTTCAAATACTCCTAATAAGCGGTATTAGAGCAGGGCTATTTTTTCTGAAGATATTTGAATTGAGTGGGAGCAATGACCAACAAAACAAGATACAAGGTGAAGATGTTCAATGGTAAGAACTTTGTGTTATGAAAAATTTAACTTGAAAATTTATTGTATCAAAAGAAACTGTATTTTTAACAGGAAGAAATCACCAAAAATTTTGAATCGATGACTTTGAAAGAATGAGAACTGTTTGATTAAGCAAAACTAGCTTTAATCCGTCTTTTTTCTAAAATTTCTCTCGTGTGATTGAGAGAGGAGGTGCATTTGTGAGTTCCAAGATTGTAGAGAGGATTTGAGTGTGGTAAAATCAGTACATTTCTTCACATTTCATAGTGAAGCATTTGGATAGCAGCGCATGGTACTAAGTGCCCCACCAAATGCTCCAGGACTCGAGCGTGTGGAAAGATAGCGCCTAGGAGCAAATTTTAAACTTTTCGGAAAGAAGGCAATAAAAAAATTGACAATCTGGACGACACCAGTGCCTGGTACTAAGTGCCCCACCAAATGCTCCAGGACTCGAGCGTGTGGAAAGATAGCGCCTAGGAGCAAGTTTTCAACTTTTCGGAAAGAAGGCAATAAAAAAATTGACAATCGGGACGAGCGATCCAACGCACAAAAAAATTACTATAGGACTCGAGCGCATGGAAAGGCAGCGCCCAGTTCAAGCCTTGCACCCAACCATCAGAAAACCCAGCACTCAGAAGCAGCGTCCTGATGCATGTAACCGATTTCTGCAATTCGAGGCTTTAAATCTCGAGTTTCTTCACCGTGGGAGGGGCGAGCGAAGATAGCATGAAGCGGTGTATGCATTTTATAGGTGAATTTCTAAATTTCTCTCGTGTGATTGAGAGAGGAGTTGCATTTGTGAGTTTCAAGATTATAGAGAGGATTTGAGTGTGGTAAAATCAGTATGATTCCTAACATTTCATAGTGAAGTTCTCTGTATGTCGTGGCTCCATAGTTTTTTTCTATTTTCAAGTTTTCTCCGAGTTAAATGTTTTTTTATTTCTTATTTGTGTGCTTCTGCTCAATTTGTTTGTTCCTGATCTTTCGAATATGTTTTTTTTCTACATGTTCTTAGAAGTTCATACCTCCTAATAAGCAGTATTAGTGCAGGGTTTTTTTTCTGAATTTATTTGAATTGAGTGGGAGTAATGACCAACGAAGCAAGATACAAGGTGAAGATGTTCACTAGTACGAACTTTGTGTTATGAAAAATTCAACTTGAAAATTTATTGAATCAAAAGAGACTGTATTTTTCACAGGAAGGAATCACCAAAAAACCTGAATCGATGAATCTGAAAGAATGAGAACTGTTTGATTGAACAACACTAGCTTTAATCCGTCTTTCACTTTCTTCATCTGTTGCATTTAATATTTTGAATAAAAAAACTATGATAGATCTCGACTGCACTGACAAATTTATCATAGTATTAAAATTATTCAAATGGTCGGTCACCGAAATACCTAGGGGGGGTGCGACACCAGTGACTGGTACTAAGTGCCCCACCAAATGCTTTAGGACTCGAGCGTGTGGAAAGATAGCGCCCAGGAACAAGTTTTCAACTTTCGGAAACAAGGCGTTCGGGAACTCGACGCTTGAGACAAGCGATCCAATGCCCAGAAGAACGACTCCAGGACTGAAGCGCATGGAAAGGCAGTGCCCAGTTCGCAACTTGCACCCAACCATCAGAAAACCCATCACTCAGAAGTAGCGTCCAGATGCCTGTAACTGATTTCTGCAGTTCGAGGCTTTAAGTCTCAGGTTTCTTCACCGCGGGAGGGGCGGCGAAGTAACATGAAGCGGTGTATGCGTGTTATGGGTGAATTTCTAAAATTTCTCGCGTGTGATTGAGAGAGGAGGTGCATTTGTGAGTTCCAATATTGTAAAGAGGATTTGAGTGTGGTAAAATCAGTACATTTCTTCACATTTCATAGTGAAGTTCTTTGTATGTCGTGGCTCCATAGTTTTTTTCTATTTTTGAGTTTTTTCCACATTAATTTTTTTTATCTCTTATATGTGTGCTTCTGCTCAATTTGTTTGTTCTTGATCTTTCAAATATGTGTTTTTTCCGCAAGTTCTTGGAAGTTCAAATCCTCCTAATAAGTAGTATTAGAGCAGGGTTTTTATTCTGAAGATATTTGAATTGAGTGGAAGTAATGACCAACAATGCAAGATACAAGGTGAAGATGTTCAATGGCACGAACATTGTGTTATGAAAAATTCAACTTGAAAATTTATTGTATCAAAATAAACTGTATTTTTCACAAGAAGGAATCACCAAAAAACCTGAACAAATCACTCTGAAAGAATAAGAACTGTTTGATTGAACAACACCAGGTTTAATTCTTCTTTCACTTTCTTCATCTGTTACATTCAATATTTTGAATGAGAAAATTATGATAGATCTCGACTGCACTAACAAGAATGTGTAAGAAACCCTTGTCTTTAAATATTTTTTTTATAAAGCAATTGTTCAATATAAAGATGGTGGAAGGTATTTCGGTGGCTGACCATTTGAATAATTTTAACAATATGAAAAATTTGTTATGTTTGTGAGCATCAAGTTTGGTGATGAGGTCAAGGCATTGTTAATCCTATCTTCATTGTCAAATAGTTGGGATGGACTAGTCACGACGATAACTCCATAGGTGACTGCTGGTACTGCGGGAATAAAAGTCACTTCAAGAAGGGCTGCAAAGCTCCGAGGAAGGCTGGTAGTGGAGGGCAAGATAAAAATCTTTCTACAAATGTCTCCACAAGTAAAATTTAATACGACAGTCTTATTTTGTCTTTAAATAATACCAAATTTTGGCTAATATTTCAAATGCCTCTTTTCATACATGTCCCAATAAAAAGTGTTTAAAAACTACACTCAAAGTGATCTAGATAAGGTGTATTTGGGAGATAACAAATGCTGCAATGTTGTAGGAAAGGGTGAAGTTGTTATCAGGTTGCCAAACAGATCACTCTCAAAGCTCGGTGATGTTAATCATGCTCCATATTTAAAGAGATATTTGATCTCGGTGAGTCAACTTACAAGGTCAGGGCGACTATTCATAGCTGATTCGTAGAATGTGACAAGAGGCCAATGGTGATGGCTCGGGAGAACATTGAAGGCACTAGTTATCTGATCAATGAGATAATTGAATCCATTGATGTAGATGGAACGAAGAGTGATGCAAGTCAGCGCCACAAATGTTGTCATATGAGTGAGAAATGTATGAAGTAACTACTTTCTAAAAACAATGTCTTGGGTTTAAAGTCTATAAAGTTAGATATTTTTGTGAAGATTGTCTATGAAAAGAAATATATATATTACTTTCTCCAAAAGTGGGTCAAAAATGAGGTCTAAAAAACTGGAGTTAATACATACTGATACATGTGGTCCTTCTATGGTTCAATCTATTGAAGGTTCGTACAACTGTTTTCATTTTCATTGATGATCACACCAAAAATATATGAGTATATTTCTTAAAGTATAAAAAATCTGATATATTTAAAAAGTGGAAGACCATAATTGAGCATGTGAGTGTCTCAGATAAGATAATGGCGACAAGTATCATGATTAGAGACTCAGGAGTTATTTTGCTTCAGATGGAATCACACATAATTTTAGTGTTTCAAGGACACCACAACTGAATGGTGTGAATAAAACCATCACAGAGCATGCCAGGAGTAGGGGGTTGCAAGCATGTTTGCTAAAACAGTTCTGGATAAAAGCAGTTAACACTAGATTTTTTCTGATCAATCGTGGTCTGTCAGTACCTTTGAATGAAAATTTACCCGATGAAAATTTACCCGACAAGAAGGCAAAATCTATCTCATTTGAGAAAATTTGGGTGTTCGACATATGTTCATGTTGATGCATGATCAAGAAGTAAGCTTGATTCGAAATCTATCAAGTGCACTTTCATTAGGCACGACTCAAATAGAATTGGGTATAAATTCTGGAATTATGAGAATCAAAAGTTTATCAGGAGTAGGAATATGACTTTTGATGAAATGAACAAGTATAAGAACGAGTAGAACTCAAAATTGCCCATCAATTATTTCTGAAGAGTTCTCCCATATGTTGAGAGCTTGAGATAAAGAATTTAGGTTCAAACAAGAAGATCCATTGCATGAAAATCAACAAGGATAGTTGTGCATGTACTTTGAATTTGTCTCAAATAAAATATGTTAAGAAAATCCTATAAAGATGCAACACGACTGAGGCAAAGTTAATTCGCACCCCTTTATATAGTCATTTCAAACTATCTAAAATAACTATATCCTAGGTCTGAAATAGAGCAAATAAAGATTAAGAAAAAAACCCCTATGTTTCAACAGTTGAAAGTTTGATGTATTTGATGATCAACTAAAGTATCACTGCATTCATTCTCTTCTATAAGGTGAACAATTAATCTTGGAGAAGACACAACTAAAAATCCTGCAGATAAATTGACTAAAGTTGTTAAAATTTAGAAATTGAAGCTATGTTTGGCTTTAGTTGGAGTTTAGAAAAGTTGAGACGATCGGAGGTGAGCCACACTACAATACATGACTATTAAAGTGACAGATTTGGAGGTGTAAGATTGGTTGCAATTAGTCTCCAAGTGGGAGATTGTTATTGTATTGTTCAAAGCACACTCATAGATTTGAAGCAACACTGGAAGGGGCTCAGGAGAAGCACTGGAAGAGACTCAAGTGGGTTGAAGTTGGGCACTCTAGTGCTCGGCCCCAATGCTAGTGGGGCGCTTAAGCGCCTAGCAAAATGCTCCAGGACCCGAGCGTGTGGAAAAGCAGCGCCTAGGAGCACGTTTTCAGCTTTTCAGAAACAGAGTGCCCGAATAGTCGGCTTTCTGGACGAGCAATCCAATGCAAAAAAGAACGACTCCGGGACCCGAGCACATGGAAAGATAGTGCCTGTGATGGGCACGATAGCGTCCCTGCACCCAAGCATTAGAAAACCCAACTCTCAGAAGCGGCGACTTGGCGCCTGTAACTAATTTCTGTAGTCCGAGCTTTAAGTCTCGGGTTTCTTCAATGCGGGAGAGATGAGCGGAATAGCGTGAAGCCATGTCTGCGTATTGTGGGTGGATTCTTGCAATTACTCCTGTGTGATAGAGAGAGAAGGAACATTTGTGGGTTCCAAGATTGTAAAGAGGATTTGAGTGTGGTGTAATCTATATATTTTTTATCATTTCATAGTAAATTTCTTGGCGAAGTGTGGCTCTGTGATTTTTTCTCGTTTTAAGGTTTTTCCACGTTAAATCGTGGAGTTTGTTTCTGGGATTTCTTGTTTGTATGCTTTTGTTCAATTTGTTTGTTCCAGATCTCTTGAATCCGTGTTTTTTTGCAAGTTTTGGGAAGTTTAAATCCTCCCAATATGGCATTCTAGATTGTTTGGGTTAATTATTATACTTGTTCATTTGATGTATGATCAAGTTCCCGTGCCTCATCCTTCGTATAGGTGAATTTTGTGTACATTGGGTTTTATATTATGCCCAGATGTTTCCTTTTCTTTGTTCATTAAATTTGGATTAATAGATCACATCCCTCCACACGCCCCACCCCAAAACACCCACCCTAAGCATACGCCCTAACAAATGAAAAACCTTACAAAAGTCAGAACTCGTAAAACCAAAGCTTTAATACAGCAAACCCGCTGAAATTCTCATATTGGCAGGGGCCTCATTTTCCAGATATGCCCATTTTTATCTACTGAAAGTTGTAATTACCATGATTAAATGACAACATATTGCAAA
Organism: Phalaenopsis equestris; assembly: GCF_001263595.1. Classification (NCBI taxonomy): domain Eukaryota; kingdom Viridiplantae; phylum Streptophyta; class Magnoliopsida; order Asparagales; family Orchidaceae; genus Phalaenopsis; species Phalaenopsis equestris. Next base: position 22,933 of record NW_018250296.1, on the reverse strand, counting down.
ACATACCTGAAGTGAGGAACAAGTCGCCAGTTCATTTGGGAGCTCCGTAATTGAATTTCTTGAAAGATCAACTTTCACCACCTCATCCGTCTCCCAGACAGTAGCTGGGATGCTGGTCAATCCAAGTCCACATAAGAATAGTTCCTGAATTATTAAAAAACATATTCTAATCTTTCCACAGAAAATTATCTCCAAGTAAGAACAAAAAAAGATCATGGAAATCATGAATTCCAAAATCTGGTGAACCTAAGTTAAGAAAATAAACAAGAAAATAAAATAGAAACACAGTTAAGAAAATTAACAAGAAAATAAAATAGAAACAAAGCAAACACCTTTGATGACAGAGACAACCTAGTTGCCTTGGCAATAACATCAGCATTCATAGGGCTGCTGCTTGATCCGGAGGCTATATAAAAACATTAATCAACAGAAAAAATCTTTATGGCCATGCTAAATGAGAAGGAAGTTTCATTAAGATTCCTGTTTGAGTATTTTAATTATAAATGAAAGATTTCTTCAGAAGCAGGTAACTAAAATAAAACAGTCCCTCTAAAAGCGACTTCACCTTCTCCAGTAGAAGAAAGTCGACTTCTTAAATACTTCAATAATGCCTGTGTAGGTCCAGAAACCAAAGAACTGAAAAGAAAGAAATGGTACAATGCTAGGTCGAGCATTATGTCAAAGAAAACTATTCAATCAATAAACAAGAAGAAAATTTTCTCACCTACGAATTGTTCGTATAGGGTTTCCACTAAGCAGGAGTTTTCTCAGGGAAGACATGGTACCTGAAAAAAGCATTAGCAAATAAAAAAAATGCAGAATGGAAAATTAAATGTGAAATTTGAGATTAATGCTAATGAATTCAAGAAAAAAATTAATCAGAGACTGCAAACTTCATTCTAGAGCTGTTAAATTAAGTATATAACTGAATTTGCATAAAATCCATATTTCTATAGGTCTGTAATCATAAGTCCATTTGAAATTGTTACAAGATTTCAACCAAAAAAAGCTAATAGACTGTTGATCTTTCTATTGAATCAAGATCTAATGAATTTACATAGTTATTTGCCCAAACATAGATGACTTACATGAAGACTGATACCGGAGTTACCCCAAATCACGATAAAAATGAAATTATTATTTGCTGAAATTCAAAAGAATATAAGGAAGACTTGTGAAAACAAGAAATAAACAACAAACAAACACAAACAACACCATAGACGAGGACGAGGATGGAGGTTGGCGGCTAGACAGCAGAGGGGAGGGCTAGTTGGGGCTTGCGGCAATAACGGGTTGTGCTGGAGGGAGTTATGGCAGTCGTGGGATGGATTGGATGGGGTTACGATGCAATGAGGGATGGTTGGATAGTAACTTATAGCTGGTTGGTTGTAGCAGGCGTGAGGGAGTGGGTCAGCGACAATATTGCGGAAAGGGTGAACAAGAGGGGTTGGGTGCATGTAAGGCACAACAGTAGAGAGTGGACCTCGACGTGGCGATTAAGAGTAGAGGAAGTGCGGGTAAGTTAGCAGCGGTAGGGAGGAAGGTTTGGCAGCTAGAACCACGGAAAGGGGCGGGGATGTTGGGGAAGATAAGTATCCTCGCGAGATTGACTTATAGCTGGAGCACCCCTCGAACCTTTGGAGAAGATCAACACCTCGGACAAGTTACAGTCGGAGCTCGTCGCCTTCAGATACAGTCCTAGAAGAGAAAACAACCGCCAACAACAACCCACCCGCCAACAACAAGCTGGACAAAATTATGAAATCAGAAAGATAAAAACTAAACCCTAAGACAGGCAACACACATATTTATAATAGATATTTCCCGCCCAATGAGGAATAATTCCCGCCCAATGAAAGAGGGAGGTGGGGGCTAGTCCAACCTCCTGCTAAATGAAGGGTCTTTGGCTGAACTCAGTGCCGGTTCAGTCAGGTTAGGCCTCCCCTAAGTCCCCAGCCTCAGTCTCCCGGGGTTGGGGGAGCGCTTCAATTTCATTCATCAAAGCTTCTGGTTATTCGTCTTCAATCCTAAAAGCACCTAGATTCCACTGTTGGTTATACTGCCTTCTAAAGCACCTAAAGATTTTCCTCCACTTGCGAGCATACAATCTTATCGATCCGCTCTCCTAGGGGTCCATTGTTGAACTGAACTGAGTTTGCATGTCTCGTCTATGTTGTTGTATACTCTCAAAGTAATCCACGCCAGCTCAACTTGATCCGAAGTGAGGGTAATTTGTTTCTCCCCGAACGGTAGTGGCCTGAGGTGGCCTGGTGGTAAAGTATTGACCATGATATCCTGAAATGTTATCTGTCATGCATGTTCCGTGTCCAAAGCTGGTGTCTCAGTCTTATCATTCTCTGTCGTCACCAATATTGATCACACTGATGTTCTATTGGCAAGGGCACTTGTGATCTCAGGCTCCGTCGAAGAGAGAAGAATGATGCTCTTCCAATCCTTAGTGAAGGAGTAGGTGTTTTTGAATCCGTCATACTAAGTTTTACGTTAAACCATCACGGCCTCCCCAATAACAAGTGACAGGCATACATGGGTACCACGTCACACCATACCCGATCTTGCAGGTGGCTCCTGATCAAAATTCTACTAGGCACCTCCGGTCAATGCTGATCATATTCTCATTCTTCAGCCACGTCAGAAAATATGGTTGGGAGTGCCCCCGAGTCATGAAGCCCAACTTCTCCAACATCTGTGTAGATGCCACATTTTTATTGCCATCTCTATCAACTAATGAGACCACATACCTTCCTGTTCACGGTGCAACGAGTGTAGAATATATTGTGGCAAAGCAGCTGCGAATCTCTTGTATCCTCGATCTGTAGGGCCTATCGAATCACGAGTGTCTCTCCTTCATCTGGTGGACGATAATACACATTTAAGTTGGCCACGGCTAATAGAGGGCTCCATGCCCTTTCAAAAGTGCTTTATAATACACAACTCACTGGTTTAGCAGCAAGGAACCTAAATTTTTGGACCATAACCATAATATAATGGCAATATCTCAATAATGTTAAACATCTGGGGCAAAGGGTGTGTGTCACATCTTTACTGGTATGAGTTATCTAAGGGTGACCATATGGACAGACTTGATATATTATTAGTTAATTGCTACCTTTTGTCAAACTTAGAAATGTCATTCTTGGCTCGAATTTGGTTTGTGTGTATAAATGGAGAATTTATTATAATCAAATATCCTCCAATTATAATTTCAATTTGATTATGGCTATCATTAGAAAAAAAAAATTTAAGTGTCTCTTGATTGAGAGCATTTTTTACCATGAACCCCTCTGATTATGATTTGCAATAACTACGCTCATCATAACGGAGAAGGCTAATAGTAATTTTCCTTGTAACTGAGAGCTTGATTTAGATGATAGACCCTTGTAATTATGCAATTATGTTAACTAAAACCATCACCATGATCAAAATTAGGGTGTTAAGGTGGAAACCGTATAAAATTGATATCTTTGATCCAATGACAGACTTATTAAACCAGCAAAAAAGTTATATAAAGTGTAGTGTTATTGAGGTTTGTAAAACTGAATAAACATTGGAACACCAAATCTGCCATCTGATGTGTTAAATAGGGGCCTACCTTGCACGATTGTCGTTCGTCTTATAGTCAAGGAAGGAAATAAGTAGCTTTGAAAATTCAACCATTTGTATCCACTCGATCATAGTCTAGTGATTTGGCCATTATTTCAATATTTTTTAATACTTGGCATGCTAAAACTTCATGAACTTAGAAATGTCATTCATAGCAAACTAGCATGGATGATGGATAGATCTTAGCCTTATCGAGAAATATTGGGTTGGGATATAGACCTATAAACTCTACTACCCTTTGCATGCAAAGAGTTTGACCAAAGTCGGTTATCATGTTATAGCCCTCATTTACTAAACTCTTGTGCATAGAGATCAACTTTTAAAGTGGGGCCTAAATTACACCAAGTGAGAAGAAGAAAACTTATAAATTATCACCATGCACTATAACTAAGGGGAACCTCTTATAAGTTTATTTAATTTTATATGATAATTAGCGTGTTAGGTGTTATGTTGCCTTTGCTTGTTTACTTGCAAACTTGGGTTGAAATTGATCTAAAAGTGTATAGCGTTTGAATTCAATTTTTTAATACTAATAAATGATGTGAATAACATTAACACTGTGGCTTGCTTAAAGAAGATTTTAGGAAGGCTCAAGGGGTGAGACTCAAAATTTTACCCAATAGCTAAGCTAACAAATTTTGCATGTTTACATCTATTTTTATATGATAATGATCATGTAAGGGGCGTTGTCGACTTTGCTTCTTTTTTTTTAATTGATATGGATCGGTACAGAAAGGGAAGGTAAAAAATTAAAATAAACCACAATTTAGGGTTTAAAATATTGCCAAAAAACCAAAGTTTAGGATTTACAATCTTGCCTTAGAAATAAGACAATCTATAATTTTTATTTTATTTTATTTTATTTTTTTAAGAGTTCTCATCATAAAAGAACTTGAAGGCCTTATGCAAATACATTGCCAAAGATCTTAGCGAAAAGAAAAGGCTAATTCAACTTAGGCAAGAGAACTGTAATCACACTCTTATAGTTTAGACAATTTTAAAAACATATGCCCTATTGATTCCAACCTAACGGTGTGATGAGCAAAACCGACTCAAGCTCAGTTCGGTCAATGGCATGTGAGCTCACCTCATAGAACAAAAGAACCAAACCTGAGCCACCTTCAGCTCAACTTTTTAGCTAATAAGCTAATTTGTTTAAATAATATTAATATACATACAATTAAAATATATTAAATTCAAGAGTTTAAGTACAAATTTAACAAAAAACACTTAAAAATTATTCTTTTTTATTTCAACTAAATAATATGCTCAAATTTCTCATTCTTTTTATTACATTATTATAAACACTTAAATTAGAATCATCTTCTAATTCACAAGCTGACTTGAACTCAAAGAATTGAGCTCAAGATTGAGCTCAAATTCAAAGCTCAAGTTCGAATTGGCTCGAGCTTGGCTTGACTCATCAACACCTCTAACTACAACCCTAAAAAATAGAGGACCAAGCTTTAGTGAACTCAAATTTGGTATGTATAGCTTCTTCCGCCTCATTTAAAATTTAATGTATTTACATGATTTGTATTGGGTATAAAATTGAGGAATTGCGCATTTAATATAGCCCTGAAAAAGTTCGAACATTAAACATGGCTCCTAAAATTATCTTGGAATGCTCTTAAATTCTAAAATTTTTGTTAATTTTTTGTTTCCCTGCTTCTTTTGTGTAGTTGTATTTATTTTTTTCATTTTCACAATGACAATCTATTTTTTTCACTTATGAGACTTACATTTTATTTGCCTGAATTTGTTTATTTTTCTCAGAACATGTCTTCACATTTTCTATGCTTTACAAAATACCAAGTACCTCATTTCAGGTTTCTGACTTGAGCTCTATGTGCAACAATTTAAAATCATTCAGGACTAATGTGGGTAGTAGGAAGAGAAGTTCACATCTTTCTAAGTGGGTGTTGGATCAAAATGTGCAACAATCTACTTACAGACTTTTAATGTAACCTTTTATCATTGTTTATTTGCAAACTTTCATTCTAGCTTATATTTCTTCCCGGCATCTTTACATATCCAATTTAAGAGAAACTTTTTACAGCGCTTACACACCCTCATATGAGTTACACGTAAATCATCTTGTCACACCAACAAAAATATATAAGGGGATTTATGAATATTTTTTAACAATAAATCACCTAAAGTCTACTAAAAATAAGCCCATCATATCAAAAATAATATGAATAGGTTGCCTGCAGAGAGCTCAAGGTGTCCCTCCTATTTTTTACTAGTTGTGATGAGGAGTTTGCAAGGAGACAGAGGAATAGTAGATTGGCTGACGGATAGGATTAGTTGGGAATATGAGAGTTAGGAAAGAGAAAGGGGGGAGCATGGCTTTTATTAAAAAACATGTCATTACAATCTTTTTTAAAATATTATTTTTGTCCCCACACCACCCCCTCTAAATAAACAGCAACAATAATAAAATAAAAATTAAAAGAAATAATAACAAAGGCTCCAACTTGCTCTAGAGGATGCCGGAGGCAGAAATTTAGTCCGTGAAAGCTGTAGCAGAATTTTGCCACTGATTCATTGCCACCAGATCTTGTGGGCTCCAATTTTTTTATTGTTTAAATTAAAATTAGGGTTATTTTTGCTTGGGAATTACTTATAAGGTTGTCATTTTGCAGACTTTTAGTTTTATTTCTGTTATTTAGAGAAGTTTTATCCCTGTTTTTTCTATTAGAGTATTGTATCATTTGATTTCCCTTTGATGGTGTGACTATAACATGATTGAATTGATGTGGTGATCTCTCCCGGATGTCCGAAGGCCTCTTTTGTCACCGACGAACTGCTTTTTTTTTTCCATCTTGCTGCTCAACCGCCGAGATAGATTTCTCAGACATCATCTTCCAACCCTCTTTTCACATCCTACAACTCACCTAACCCTTCTTTGCGTCATCCCATACCATCTAGGAAACCTTATATCGGTGTCAATTTTGTTACTGGCTTCTTTTATAGTGAGCCTTAATCATTGTTTGATTTTTGGTGGCTTAAAATTTTCCATTGAATTTCTATGTCTTAATTGATCATTAACTTATCATGAAGTGTGAATTTTCATAGTTTGCAAAGTTAAATCAAGGTTAGTAAATAATAGCTTAATCAATGATCATTTGAACAATAAATTTTTAATCCGAGTTATGAATTTTCAAACATCACAACATCTAATTCCTTGGCAAGCTTGCGTCTCAGTAGGAATAAAAAAATTTTTAAAAAAATTTTGCGTTTCAGAAAATACTTAAGTGCTTCAGTGGCAAGCCAGGTAGTTTTAGGGACTACCAGAGACTGGACCTCCGGCTTTGTGTGTACTAAAAAGAAGGATTACTTGTATTGATGTATGCAACCGTAATTATACATTTATATCAAGCATGTAATAAAACTAGTTCAGAAATATCATAATACTTCAATTCAGGAAAAAGACGACTCCTGAAGTCAGCTATTCATGTTCAACCAGTCAGAAATTCATGGGGTAACATTTTAACCAGAAATTCTAAAGATAAAGATTTAGGAAAACAATAAGCAAAGTTTTGGGCTTCCATAAAGTGTATAAGTGATCTGCACAATGACAACTTTACTTCAGTGCCAAACGCCGCCTTGACATGTTTCTCATGAGTGAACACCAAGAGCTAAAGCCAATGTGAACTAGGCCGTCGAGTTCGCAAGTATATTTACTTAAAATATATGTAGAAGTGCAGAGAAATGCCCTTCTACAGAACATTAATGATCACGTCTAGTCAGATTACATGTATTCAAATAATAAGGTGCAACCGAATGCCGTCTCTAACATTGGATTTTGAATCACTTGCCGGGAAGAAAAAACTTTACCCAAGTCATTTTTAAAATTTCAAATACTGGAGTGGATTACCATCAGTTTAATCATCAACGCCGTGATGAAATTAGATGACCGAGAGGTTTCTCAAAATAAAAATTATGAAGGTATCCTACTTAATGCTTTTCAGAATGAAAATCTTGTTGCCATGCACATAATAAGGAAATTTACAATAGGCGTATCCTAACCTTACCAATCTCTGGAGGCAAACTGGATAACGAATTATTGGAAAGATCAAGAACAGAAAGCTGTAATTTGCAGGCTTCCTCAGGAAACTCCTTCAACTGAAAATTTAATAAAATAACCAATCACCAACTTGTAAATATTTTCAAGTAGCAAATACACAGAATGTAAGGAAAAAATAAAAAGTAAACACAACCATAGTACAACGATATTATCCAAGTATTTCAATTTGTTTATATAATTAAGAAAATCAAATTTTAAAAGGCATGTTTGATGTGATATTACGTAATTGAACGTCTAGAAGATAAATTTCAAAAAGAGGTAAGCTCAATTCGGCTACTTATTCTTTTTATAGAGATAAGATTAGATCTTAAACAAGTAAAAGAAAATAATTGTAACAACATGTTCATCAAGATCATTAACGACGTCATCTGCAATGGTAGAAGAAAAAAAAAGTTGAATCTATGATTCAGATACCTTTCAAGCACAAGTGAGCGTGCACACATACACATGTGACCGCCTCCAAGTAAATTTTAAAGAGGATACACCACTAAAAAAACAAAGTAATAATAAATCATGATCATTCAAATAGCTTTCTATCATTCCCGAGCAACAAGGGTAGGGCAAAGCCATGGTACTCAGATGATAACAACTATTAGATCACCCTACAAGATGTGGGGACCTACCATCAAATCCATAAAATTAAGCACCAATAAAGCAATTCAATTCAAATCACACCCAGCAGCAATCTTATAGTTATCCTAGAACCTGATTTTGATCTTCAGCGATAATTGATTTTGATCTTCAGCAAAACACCTCAAATTATATGGGTTTCACCCTTTACTCCATGACTTCGATCAAGCATGAATCTCCAAGATGAGATGCAATTATTTAACCCTCTTGTTGGAAGGAGAATGAAAAAATCTCCCATCGAGATGCATTGCAACAAGGATTTCAGAAACTAAGTGTCTCCTCCATTTACCATCTCATAAGAGGTACGAAAATACCTTTCTACTTCACTCTAAAAATATCCCTCTTCAGGGAAGGGTGAGGAAACTTCAACAAAATTGTAATTAACGTTATCATAACTATTTGGGGTTGGCATTATCAATCTTCATTTTTTATTCACTCCTATTGTGTTGTCCAAGGTGCTGAATATATACTTCATAATCGCTTTGAATAAGTTTTATTCATAAAGCATTATGTATACCAAATTTTCTTTCCAATCAACTTGCACTGACTTTGTCTACTCTAGTAATGGATGAATTCTCTATCCTTTATGGTAATTGTCCATACAGGTTCAATATATTTTCAATCATTTTATCTTCAGTATATATTTCTCCAAGTTTTCCACCAGTAAAATCATTTAACTTATCATTCCTAATTTATCAACCCCCATCCTAGCATTCTCATGTACACCGTACTTAATTTATACATTCATGATATTTTTACTGTAACGCCCAGCCTTAAATTCACTGCAACGTTAGTGTTACTCTTTAGAAGGAAACAAAGGAGAAGAATGATGTTCCTTTATGGGCTTGGATTTGAAGCTGAGCAGGAGCAGAAGAGCGAGACCGAGAGCTGGAGAAGGAGCTAGGGGCACATGTTTGTGTTAATCTCGGTAGGGTGCTGAGGAAGGAACGTCAGAATCGTGAGAAGCAGTATGTGGGAGAGAGAGTCAAGCGGAGATCCGATCGCAGGAGCGAACAGTGACGCTCTCCATCAAAATTGATAGAGGAAGCGTTGTGCGTTCTGGAGGTGAAGCCAATGCCGAACACATTAGTACAGGCGAGGGAAGAAGAAGTCTCGTGTGCGGATCGAACCGTGCAGCTTCATGTGCAGTAGAAGAGCAATTTGAGCAGCATCAAAAAGGAATTAAGAAGGAACTCCAAGTCATGTAAGCTTGCATGCAGAGGAGGGGCCATGTGCTGGTTAGGATGTAACTATTCCTTTAAATTAAGGCATTAACATAACTTTTATGCAAATCAAAATCAGAAGCATTGAAGAAAGAAATTTTGGGATTCGAGATCGAGGAGTAGATCACTTCGAAGAAGAAAGTACAAGCTAATTGAAGTTGAGGTTTGATTTATTTAATTTAAATTTAATTTTTATTAAAACATTAATATAAATAATCCTGATTTATTAGGCATTGATATAACAGCTTTTATGAACTACAATTAGGTAAGTTAACTAAAAGAATTGAAGGGGATCATCAAATTGATAGAATAATGAAGGGAGTCAGAAAAATAAGCTCTAATTACCTATCATTTTTCTTGGGAAAATAAATAAACACTTTAAGATCTTATTTAGAACATAATAAATAATTGGTGATAAAACGAGTGGAAAATTTTGAGTAATTGAGGATAAAGATAAACTAGCAAGTATGAATTATTTCTATAATGATGTTGGATGTTACATCATGAAAAGAAGAATGAGAAATAAATACAACAACAACAAAGCCTTAATCCCACTACGTGGGGTCGGCTACATGAATCCTTTTTCTCCATTGTGTCTTATTTAGTGTCATATTTTCATTTAGTTCTAATAAATTAAGCTAACTTTTTATACAAAAAGCCCAAGTTTTCCTAGGTCTACCTTTGTCTTTTTAACATAAGTCGAATCAAAAACATCTACTCTTCTAATCGGATCATTAGATCGTTGACGCTTAATGTGACCAAACCATCTAAGATGACTTTCACTAATTTTGTCCATCACTGGAGCTACACCAACCCTATCACGGATATATTCATTTCGCATTTTGTCTCCAAGTGTAAAGCCACTCATCCACCTAATCATTCTTATCTCGACAACACTTAGCTTAGTATTATGCTTCTCTTTTAAAGGCCAACATTCAGCATCATAAAGCATTGCAGGTCTCACCACCGTCTTATAAAATTTTCCTTTCAGTCGAAGCGGTAGGCCCAAAGCATTCCTCCACTTCAACCAACCAACTTGAATTCTACTATTAACATCCCCCACTATATCACCATCGCTTCTAAGTGTAAAGTCACTCATCCACCTAATCATTCTCATCTCGGCAACACTTAACTTAGTATCATGCTTCTCTTTTAAAGGTCAACATTCAGCGTCATAAAGCATTGTAGGTCTCACCACCGACTTATAAAATTTTCCTTTCAGTCTAAGCGGTACTTTTTAAACGCACAAAAGGCCCGAAGCATTTCTCCACTTCAACCAACCAACTTGAATTCTACTATTACATCCCCCACTATATCACCATAGCTTTGAACAACAGACCCGATATATCTAAATCGTTTACACTTTTTAATAACTTGATCACCCAAAGTTACACTTATGTCACTAGAGCTGCTACCACTAAAATTACATTCCATGTATTCAGTTTTAGTTCTACTCAAATGAAGGTCTTTAGACTCAAATGAAGACCTCCATAATTCAAGTTTTCTTGGACTTTTTCTCTCGTCAGCAAAAGCATAAATCAAGGTGCATCCACCTGTAAAATTCCAGTAAGACCATCCATAACTAAAGCAAAAAGAAATGGATTTAAAGTTGATCCCTGATGTAATCCAACAGAAATAGGAAAATATTTGGTCAATCCTCCTTCAGTTCGAACACAAGTAACAACTCTAGTATACATATCTTTAATGACTTGAATATAAGTCATATCAACACCTTTCTCCTCAAAAACTCTCTAAAGGATATCTCTTGGAACCTTATCGTAAGCTTTTTCTAAATCAATAAAAATCTAATGTAGATTCTCCTTATTTTCTCTGAACTTCTCCATCAAACTTCTCAATAAATGTATAGCTTCCATGGTAGACCCCGGTATAAATCCAAATTGATTATGAGTAATCTTTGTAATACCTATTTTCAATTATCCTCTCCCATAATTTTAAAGTATGACACATCAACTTAAGTTCTTTATAATTTGCACACTCTTGTGCATCCCCTTTATTCTTAAAAATGGAGACCAAATACTCTTCCTCCACTCCTCAGATATCATTTTAGTTAAAATAATATTAAAAAGTTTAGTAAGCCAAGAAACTCCCAAATTTCATAAACATTTCCATACTACACAGACGCTTGGTTTTCTTTAAAGCCTCTTTAACTTCTTTTTTTACCAATGTGACGGTAAAAATGAAATGTTTTATTATTATTAACGATATTAAGATCACTAAGGTCAATCGTATTTTCAGAAACTTCATTAAAAAGTTTATCAAAATAAATCACCCACCCATGTTGAATATTTTTTCTAAGAAAATATTTTTATATTTCCATCTTTAATACACTTTACTCGAGTTAAATCTTTACTTTTCTTTTCTCTTTGTTTGACCAGTTTTACATATATTTATCACTCTCCTTAGTACTTAATCTATTATAAAGATCATTAAAAGCAAAATTTTTAATATCACATACTGTTCTTTTAGATTCCCTGCGGACCGTTTGATATTTTTCTCAGTTCTCTAAGTTTTTACATTTAAACTAAATTTTATAACATAACTTTTTATATTTTATTTTTTCTTGCACATTATTATTCCACCACCAACTATTTTTATTTAAAGAAATTTTTTATTTCGATTTTCCAAGTACATCTTTTACTACTTGCTTAATAGCGTTTGTTACTTTATCCCACATAGCATTTGTTTCATCATGAACATCCCAAATTTTGAAATCTTGAATTTTACTCATAAAAAATAATTTTATTTGTGTCTTTTAGGTTCACTCATCTAATTCTACGATGATGAGTCCTAGTATTTTTTATTTTACAGCTCTTCATGTTAAAATTCAAAACAAATAAACAAAGTTGGGTACTTTAATCCTCACTTGGAATGACCTTACAATCTTTACAATTTCGATGATCTTTTCTTCTCATAAGAAAATAATCAAATTGTTTTATTAGATTCATTCTTATAAGTAATAAGATGCTCATCTTTTTTTTTGAATAAAGTATTAGTAATAACAAAATCATACACTAAAGCAAAATCTAAAATAACTCTACCTTCTTCATTAGTCACTCCAAAATCATAACCACCACGAGTATTTCTAAAATTTTCTGCCACTCTACAGACATGTCCATTTAAATCTCCTCCAATAAAAATTCTTTCTTCAAAAGGTATCATTTATATTAAGTCATTCCATATTTTTCACTCTCCTTAGTACTTAATTTATTATAAAGTCATTCCATAATTTATCTTTAGACCCTATATCTGAACCTACTTGAGGATCATAGAAATCTTAGTATCAATGATAATCTTAAGGGTTATAATTCTATCTCTAACTCTATTAATTTTTACAACATTATATTTCAAACTCTTATCTACAATTACACCTACGCCATTTCTAGTGCGACTCTTACCAGAATACCAAAGTTTAAAACCTAAGTTATCAATTTCTTTAGCATTTACACCAACGCATTTAGTTTCTTGAATATATAAGATATTAATTTTTCTATGAATTATAATATCAACTAATTCCATTAATTTATCATTAAGAGTACTTATATTCCAAGATCCTATCATAATATTGATTTCATAGTTTTATGGACTAACTTTTTTACCCGCATCCATCCGTACTGTGGGAACCCTTGCTTATTTGACACTATACCCGGGCGCCGATGTAGCGGCCCTTGCACACTTTTCACTGTATTCATGCTATACAACGCATCGCTTCCAGGGACGCCCTAACACTTACACAAAGATCAAAAGGATTCAAGTCATGATTTTTTTCAACAAGTTTTACGCTGGCTATCGATTACTTAAAGCAACCCTCCACTTTTCACATCCAGACTTGGGACCGGCAATGACAGTGTTTCAATGAGAAACAAATATGCAAACAAAATCAAGAAAAGTAATTATGTTTATACATTACAATAAAATTTATTCTTATTGTATTCTTTATTTTAATTTTTCATATTTGTGATTTATATCATTGAATCTTAGACTATCAGTGATATCTTCATATTATTAGACAAGAAGCACGTATGTTAATATTTATGCACAAACAATTACATAACAATTTTCCTATAAAATATTATATTGTTGCATAGCACTTAGATTTCAGTAGAGGTGTACTTATTCGTTTATAGATAATTATAAAGTATCCCATAAAAAAACAATATATGCTTTAAAGAATGAAATAAAAATATTGTATATATAAATGTTTGTATGTGAATTGTTAAGATAGTAATTATATTTCTACAATAAAAAAATTAATGAGAGAAAAATAAACAAATAAGATTAAGGTGATTAATTATATTTTTATATTATAGTAATATTGTTTACTTCTTATTGTATTCTTTATTTTAATTTTTCACAACCCTATTCTATATCATTAAGACTTAGAATATTCCTGATGTTTTCATATTGTTAGATAAGAACTCTGCATGCTAATATTTCTGCATAAACAACAACATAATAGTTTATTCTAGAAAAATATTAGATAATTACATGGCCTTTAGATTCTAGTAGAAATATATTTATTCATTCTAGTTAAATACAAAGTATCTCATAAAAAAATAATATATGTTTGAAAGTACGAAATAAAAATATTATATATATGAATGTTTGTATATGCATACAAAGAGAAAGAGTTTAACCACTTGTGATTAGTAAGGATGTCAATGTACCTGCGCCCATAGATATTTTACTACCACTTCAAAAAATTGTAAAATTTAGATCACTAACCAATGTGTTGACGGGAGAATATCAGTCAGGGGCGAATATATATATTTTCACCTCTAAAAATAACAAACCTAATTCGTCTCGTTGTACCAATGATGTATGTGTGTTAGCATATAGTTATTAGGTGCTCCTGAGAAAAATATATAAATTACAACTTACAACTGAGATGCGTATAAAAAAGTTACACTTTGAGAAGTAAAACAAAAATTCACGCATATAAAAATTTTTATTTCTTCCACGAGCAAATGCTATGTATACATGATGTAGATTATTATATAATGTTTTAGAACATATTAGGAAATATCAATATATTTTCTCTTCATTGAGTTACTATAATTAAGGAGTATAATTACTCCAATGTGTTATCTTAAATAACACATTATGTTATTTTAACATTTTTCATATTCAAGCTTTTGAATAAAAGATAAGTGCTAGAAGTGAAATTGTCTACAGAATGTGAAATCAACAAATAGAAAGATAAATTTATTAATTTTTTAATATAAATTTAAATCATTAGTGGCTCTTTCTTTATTTAGGTTTTAGAATGAATAATTAAATTTGAATTTTCACCATCCGCCATCCATTCCAGTCTTAGAAATTTTAAACCCCCAGGCCAAATCATGAACTTTACGATCCAATATTTGGATCCCATAAACCTCATCACACTAATTATAATTTTATAAGATTTGTCTTTAAGCCCCATAATATTCTCTTCTTATAAAATAAAATAAAATAAAATATATTTAAGTACTCCATTTTAATCATCCAACCTTGATCCAAGATATTATATCATCATTTATACCTCCAATCTCCAACATAATTAAACCTATCATACTTCCAAAATATTAAACTTAGGCTAATTAGAAAATTTTAAGTCAATCAACAACTACACCTAATGTCAAATATAGCTCTAAATAATCTTTAGTAACGCAAGCCTTCAACTAAACATTAGGGGAGATAAATTGCATGCACTAAATCAATTTCCGTAATACTCAATCGTCTTCCTAGAATCAATAACAATCATATGAAGATTCTCTCTTTAATCTTTATATTTTGGCATTTTCACAATAAATTTTTTTGGAAGCAAGAAAAATAATGCTCTTAGAAAGCTACAAGAAAATAATTTTCAAGAAAATGTTCAGTGTAGACTGGATAATACATAAAAGCAACAAAACTGAGATCTTCAAGCCATAAAAGAACTTCACCAAAATACCTGATTTGAATGAAGATCCAGAGTTCCTAAACGAGAAAGTGCACCCAGTTCCTGAGGTAGTGATGAAAGCAAATTGATTCTGAAATTTAAAGTAGACAATACAATGCAAAAGGAGCCATTCAACGGTCACCAACAAATGAGAGAAATATTAGCACATGAATGAAACAAAAAAAAAATCATGCAGCAATTAGAAACTGATGTAATAAATCTTAATGTATAAGCATACCCCATATAAAACTCAGCTAATGAGCAACAACCCATAATTGAAGATGGAATCGATGAAATTTCTACATACATAAACATGAAAAAAACATGCAAAATAAATACTTAGGAATACAAGAATAATTATTGAAATAAATGAAGATTGTCTACATATATATTTTCAACTCACTGTTCTGGTGGAAGTCAAGACGTATCAATTTTGTTAGGACCCCAATGCTATCAGGAACTGTTGTCAGTAGATTCCTTGCTGTTAGAGCAGAAAATTGGAGTACGTTGAGTATGGTTCGATTCAAAAAGAATTATGATAGATGATCAATTTTAAAAGAGAAATTTACAGATGTAGCACACGATTCATATGTATTTATTTATCTCACGCCTGAACTTCATATTACACACATAGCATTTTGGTGCTTTAAACCTATGCATAAAAAGATATGTTTCACTCTATAAAAGTGAAAATAGAGCTAATTTTGATGAATTTTGAAAATATTAAAGTTCAAATGTGAGATATGTAAATACATACGATTTATGTGCTATATCTGTAAATGCCTAAATTTAAAAATATCAAGCCAAGATATGCACTCAAGTATACAAAATAATCTACTTCTAAAACTACATGTACCGGCATTAAGCTCTGTGAGCGTAGTCCATGACCTCAAAACGTTTTCTGGTATTACTGTTAGTTTGTTTCCCTGAAATAGCAATGTATAATTAGATTCTTTCTACTAATTATGAATGAAAATTTCTTAGTCTTGCTAATACAATAAAGGAATGCTCCTGTGAGTTAAAAAGACAAGCACTTCGTGATACCTCGATATCGACTTTACTTAACTTCAAACATTTGCCAAATTCATCTGGAAGTTTGGCTATGGAGTTGTTTGTTGCCTGCGGATCAATTGGAGAGGCATTAGGCAACAAAAAAATTCTGAATATAAAACATTTTACAAGATTTTCAAAAATCATTATCTAAAGAGTAGAAACAATAATAATGTCCTTGAACTTAAGATCACAATAAGTTTTTGGGCCATTTACATACATACCATCCAATACTTATATATTTGTCGGAAAAAAAAACAAAGATTTGAGAGATCTGAAGCAAAGAATTGAGCAGAAACATGCAAACAAGAAACACAAAATAAAACACAAAGATTTAATGTGGAAAAACCCGATAACGAGAAAAAAATCATGGAGCCATAGCACACCAAGTAATTCACTATGAAATGAGGAGAATATACATATTACACCACTCAAATCCTCTCTGCAATCCTGAAACTCACAAACGCTTCTTTTCACTTGATAGCATAAGAGAAACTCGTAGAAATCCACTCAAAACAAGCGAACACCTTTGTGCTGTTCGCTTTCCCTTACCACAATGAAGAAACCCGAAACATAAAGTTTCGAGCTGCAAATCGATTACAAGTATTGGTTCCGAGCGTTCGGTTTCCTAGTGCTCGAGTGCAAGATGTGATATGGGTGCCTCCACGCCCCTCTTGACCACCGGCATTCCACATACTCAAGTTCTGGAGTCGTTCTTCTGGACACTAAATTGCCAGTCCCGAGCGCCGAGTTTTCGGACGCTTTGTTTGAAAATACTGGAAACAAGTCAATAGCACTAGGTTTCCACTTGCTGGTATCTTGTTTTCGTCTAGAAAACATTGGTTGGGTGTTAGGGCGCCTCACAAACACTAGGGCACCAAGTGCCAAGTTTTTCGCCCCTAGATGCTTTTACTGGTCAAATCAGGTTTTATTGTATAATAATCTCTTACTTGGAGACTGATTGCAACCACCTATGCTCCAAATCTATATCATCTTCATAATCGTGTACTGTAGTGTGGCTCAACCCCCTTTGGTCTCAATCTTTTTGAACTCCTACTGAAATGTAGTATAACTTCAGTTTTTCAATTGTAACCACCTTAGTCAATATATATGCAAGATTCTAAGCTATAGGCATCTTCTCTAAGAATAATTATTCATCTTCTAGAAGAGTGAATAAAGTAACATCTTAACTGAATGTGTTTCGTCTTGGTATGAAAAATCACATTTTTAACTAAATGAATAACACTCATATTGTCATTATGAAACTTTCTAATTGCTTGCTCCTTGCCCTGTTTTGTCATAAAAATTTGCAGCCAAATCATCTTCTTGTTAGCCTTGAAGATAGCAATGTATTCGGCATCTAATGTTGAAAGTGCAACAATCTTCTATAGCCTAAAAAACCCAACTCATTGTTGTGTTCCCTAAAATAAAGATATACCCTGTTGTACTCCTACCATCAATATCCCTTGCCATATATAAATCTACAAAGTGTCTTGTTGATTGTTTCTCTCAAGTATCTGAAAAATTCATTTCATTGCCACAAACAAATGTTTTCTTGAATTACCAATGTGTTTGTTGACCACTCTCAATGCATGTGCAATATTTGATCTCATACATATCATTACATACAACAAACTTCCAACAGTTGAAGCATAGAGAGTACTTTTCATCTTTGCTTGTTCTGCTTCAGACTTAGGTGATAGTTTCTTAGATAGTTTAAATTGATTATCTAACAAAGTGAAAACTGATTTTATCTCTCGTGTCGAACTAGTGTATGACCTTAATATATTATGTTTAAAAAAAATTCATTGTACCTGCACTCCTATCACAATTGATTCTCATACAAAGAATCTTCTTAGTTGGACCTAAATCTTCATCTCAAACTCCCTTCATAATTGCTTCTTCAAGTCTCTGTTCTTCTTCATATATACCCCTGCAATCAGCATGTCATCTACATACAATACAAATATAATATGACAAATGCCAATTTTTTTTTATGAAGCAACAATGATATGTTTGACACTTTATGCACTCACTGCCAGACATAAACCTGTCAGATCTCTTGTACCACTGACTGGGGCATGCTTCAAAGTATAAGAACTCTTCTTCAATATGCACTTTCCCTAAAATTTCATATCCCTGAGATTGCACCATATACAGTTCCTCTTCCAAATAACCATGTAAAAAAGTTACATTCACATTCATCTGATCTAGATGTAGATTTTCTTATGCTACCAAACTCAGCACAACTTTGATAGTTGTCATCTACTGAAACTCTTTCACAACAAACCTTGCCTTATAGCTTCTGCTACCATCTGACACTTCTATCAATCTGTAAACTCACTTGTTATGCAATGTTTTTTTGTTGTCTAATAATTATGTCAAATCTTAAGACTGCTTAGTCCTCAGTGATTGCATCTTGCATCTATGGCAAGCTCTCACTCCTTTGAATCTTCAACTTGAGTGACTTCTTCATATAACTTTAGTTCATAGTACAAAGAAGGAGAGTACATCTGTATTAGTCGTGTAATTCTACTGGACCTTCTAATTTCAGTAGCAGGCATCTAAGGAGTTTCCTAAGCTTCATCAGAATGAGCGTCTTTTCTTTCTCAATCCTTTTGATCACCAGTATTCTCTATCTCAAAATATTTGGAAAACCCTTTAGAAGTAACTGATGGGCAATCCTAAGTTTTGTTTCTGTCTGTGCACATCTCTAGTTTATTTTAAGTCACATCCCTACTCCTAATTAACTTATGATTATGATAATCTCAAAATTTGTACCCAAATTCATCTGAGTCATATACAATGAATGTGCATTGGACAAATTTCGAATTAAGTTTACTCCTGAATCATTCATCAACATGAACGTATATTGAACAACTAAATACACTCAGGATAAATGGATTTACCTTCTTTCGACTCCAGACTAAGGGCCTGTGCTGGGGGCAGCTGCAGCTTATCCAGCTTCTGCTGATAATCAGCTGATTCTGATAATCTGCTGATGAGCAGTTGATCCGAATAAGCTGGCTGACTGTTTGGTTTGTGCGTTGAGAAAACAGCTTATTCTTGATAAATGACCACTCTGCCCCTGTTCTACATAAGTTGTTTAGCTGTTTGTTTTGTGCATTTTGTAAACAGTTTATTCGCAGATTTTTTTAGTTGACAGAGTACTCTATAACGCAGAAATAGTTATTTTCTCAAATGTCACAATATGAAAATGCAAAAGAGTTGAATAACCTTTATATAACTCAAAAAGTTCTGATTACATCAAATAAACACAGTGACACATACGAAAGTGAATTACACATTCACACACTAATATGGATTATAATATGATCCAAAAAAAGAAAAAATAACATGTTAAAATTACAAAGAAAAATATGATAATATTGATTTTAAAATGTAAAAGCACATCACGTCGAATGTTGCCCGATTCTGATACCTCAAAACTCCGAGCAAACCTGTCCGACTAGGATGCCATAGAAACGGAAGAATTCGTACCATATGCGGTGGTCTCCCGGTGC
>NW_018250296.1:0-2819 GCF_001263595.1 Phalaenopsis equestris | reverse complement strand
CAGCTGTGTCCAATTGGGATATCGTAGAAAGCACGTAGAAATAGTTCCACTGTCGGCCCACATGAAGAATTTACAGTCGTCCGGTCCTTTGTCCCCACCGCGGGCACCTGTAAAACTGTCTCCCGAAGCTATGTGTCTGGAGTGACGTGAGTAGTAAGGATGGTAGCCCGCAATGACACATCAATTTCTCGGACTTCCCTGAATGTTTAGAACTTATCGTCCTGCAGTTATTAAAAATAGAATAGATCAGTGAAAAAATTAAGGAAATATAGAAAGTATACTTACCGAAATATGAAGGCAGCGGTTGTCGACAACAATTTTTTGTGGTCGTCCAAACCGCTCCACTGTTATCTCAATAAAATCCGAAGCAATATGGAAAAACTATAACATATGTACCAACAATAATTACATATATAAAACACCTCATTGACTGAACAACAAAAAAACATCTCATTGACTCAAGAATGTTTGCCCTCAATATAAAGCACATCTTTGACTCAACAACAAAAATGCATCGAATGTAAAACGGTTTCCTTCATCGAAAGTAAAACAGAAAGGCTTCATATATGTTCTAAACCGAAATACATTGCTTCAGAGATGAACAGAATATAGGAGATGTAATATGTGCTTAAAACCAAACTCTCCAACCAACAAGTAGCACATATCCCCCAAAAAAATATCTCCCAATCAGCTATGCACATTTCCCTCAAGCATTTTTGTTTAATAAGATCTGAAGAGAAGATACGACATATTATATACGTATTCACATTTCCCTCAAGCAAGCTAACCGAGCCAGCAAACAAGCACACCATGCTTACCAAACCTGTAAGCATTTATGTTTAACAAATAATTAAATGCACCATCAAACAAATAATTAGATGCACCATCAAACGAATAAACAATGTAATAAAAAGTCTTATATAAGAATAAAGTTTCAAATAATCCCCCCATATATAACCGCATTGGCCGTCAAAGCTGCTTCAAAGAGATGCACCACTAATCCAAAAAAATATGTTACCAACAAATTTAATTTCAAACAACTTCTGTTACCAACAAATTATTCTCCATACTCGAACGAAATACAGAAGGCAGCAATTGCCCTGAAAAAGGAGCGGGGCCATCCAAGCTGCTTCAAATAGAGAATACATCCAACAGATCCATTTCCCACCAAACAATCCTCATTCCCATTCATACAATACCTACTTGACATACAAGACCTAAAGCCATAAATTTAAATTCATGCCACCATTTCTGAAACGAGCAAAGGCATTTGGGAGGTAAATTATTCCTTCCTTGAATGAATCCAAATATAGATATGTTTTTAGAACTTATGCAAACAGCAATCTCTCAATCACCATGAAAAGGAATCAATTACCAAAACTTCTCTGTTGAGCACAAAGCAATAAAATGTGCCTAAAAGAAAACAAATTTGAAAGCAGTAGCAAAAAGAAAATTGCATTTGAATCAAAGAGATTTGCATAAATACCACTCAGTTCTTTTATATTTACATATTAGTACCCAAACTTCAAAGTTTACCATACATACCACAAATGTTTTTTTTTTTTTTTTTTTTTGAAAAAAAAAAACTAAAATGGTGGATTTTTTTTTATGTGTCATATCAAAGATGTCAGTGTTGCAACTGCTGAAAAAGTGAAGTTCAGATATTAAGATATGTAAAAACATAGGAATTGGGTGGTATGCATGTAAAACATATTTGCCCCTTAAAATCAAACCAAGCACATAGAGGATAGAGTTTATATGGGTCCTTCTTTCTTATAACATTGGGAATATATTATTCTTCATAATAATAGATTTTCTTGTATTACATATGAGAACTTACAAATCAAAGCATATTCAAACACATTCAGAAAAAAAAAAGCATCTGCATCATAAAAAAAGGAGCCAGGCTTCTACTTTCCAGCACACCAGTAAGTTTCCATGATATTCTCACTTGTGAAATGTGCTACAGCTGTCTCCCTATCTTTTTTTCTTTCTAAATGCCCCTTTGTTTTGACCAAGGCCCCAATATGGGCTACCACTATTGATCTACCTGCTTGTTTTAGTTCAAAACAAGTGAACTTCCTAGCTGCTAGAAATTATGCCCACATGGTATATAAATGTACTCGAGATAATAAAATTGGGCCACGGCAAAACAATATTTGATTCCAAATAAATGAAGATCCAAGCTCCTAGAATTTGTTTAAAACAAGTGAACATCCAAGTTGCTAGAATTGGGACTCGGCAAAACAAAATGAAGTTCTGTAGAAATATATGATATGAATGTGATAACTTCTGTGATTTAACTGCTAGAATTGGGCCACGACAAGCTTTAAAAGTGAACATCCAAGCTGCTAGAATTGGGCCACGGAAAATCCAAGCTTTAAAAGTGAACATCCAAGCTGCTAGAATTGGGCCACGGAAAATCCAAGCTTTAAAAGTGAACATCCAAGCTTCACCAACAATGGATTCCAGATAAAGCTCACTCAGCATATGTGATACTTTGAAGTGCAACATATATTCATTTTCATTACAGTAATAGCATAACACCTTTCATATTAATACCATTCAAGCATTCCATATGAAATAGTTCAAAAGAAGTGAACATAAAAATGTCAACCATAGCTATGTAACAGCAGATTGTCCTTACAGAAAACCCTAAAATAAAGTATCATTCATAATTGTCTAGCCAAACTTTAAAAAACATTACTTAACGCAGAGCTGCCATTTCAGATGCCCCATCACCATCTCTGGTATTTTTTTCAAGTGAATCCATTTTGAGTTGTGGTATGTGTTGACCTCATTTTTAGTGAGGTCTTAGC
>NW_018250295.1:57251-57706 GCF_001263595.1 Phalaenopsis equestris | reverse complement strand
GTTAAACAGAAAAGGTCACGCCTAAGCTCCGAGACACCAGTCGTGCCAGAGGTCCCGTGCTTAAGCCCCAATGGCAGTTACTAGATAAGTAAAATCGGTTTTTATGAATTTTGAAGAGCTTTTTGGCTTAATAGGTGGTTGTAACCACCATGGACAAAAATTATCATGAAAGGATGCGTATCTTGGGCAAATACATCAATTCAAGACACATTTTGAAGAAATCCCAAGGAACCTCTTGGAAAACTATAAAATAAAGAAGAGAGGACTTAGAAAAGATTCCTGAAAAAATTGGCAAGTCTTAAAAGTTCTTCTCTGGGAGTTAGTTCGGAGAGATTTTGAGGAACCACTTTTATTTACTTTATCCTTTTTATTATTTTGTTTTGAGTGATTGTAAAAGAGAAGAGATTCAAAGGAACTTCAAGAGTTTGGTGGAGGACTTGAGATAAGTTTTTATC
>NW_018250295.1:53674-56613 GCF_001263595.1 Phalaenopsis equestris | reverse complement strand
AAAATTTAACTTAGAGAATTCTATAATTTCTGCTAAATAAATGCTTTAGTAAAACTTTCATAAAAAGTTTTAACAACTTAGGTTGAAAGCTAAAGTACAAGAATTTTTAGCAGTCAAGTTTAAAAGTTCTGATTTTCTATTTATTTAAAAAATAACTGCAATTATTCATACTTAAAAAATTTCAAGAGAGCTTTATTTGTAAAGTGTGCTAATACTTCTAAGTCTAAGTTAGAAATGTAACTAAGTTTCCTTCCTTAAGATGTTTCAAGTAGGGTATGTTTTTTATTAGGCATCTCGATGAGCTTCTTCTTGCATTTTTTTTTTGTTTTTCTTTTTATTTTTCTTTTAGGATCATTTTTTAATCCTTTTTTTTCCTTTTTTTTCTCTTTTTTCATATGTCATGTGAGGATTACTATATCTGGATAGCCTTTAATGATTATGAACTCCACTATCCTTCTCTTAAAGTTAAAAATATCTCCATTTCTTTACTTAAAGAAATTTGTATTAGCTTTGAAGATTTTTCATAAAATCTAACTTCTTTCTTTTCAAGTATAAATCTAAGATCCTGAATATTTTCAAAAATATTGTTTTCTTTATTTTAAATCACAAAATCTTAACTCCAAATCCTTCAAACTAAATTACATAATTCTAGAATTAACCTTCATTATTAAAGATTTTTACTTGGGTTTTCTACAACTCTCATAAAATCAAAAACCTAGTTTTCTAAGTAAACTCTACATGCCACAGGTTATGTTAAAAATAATTTAAAAAAATATAATTTTTGAGGACAAAATAAAGTTTAGTTCAAAAATAATTTTCTTCCTTCTCCCAAACTTAAAATTTTAAACTAATTTAAAGCAGGGAAGTTCATGAAGGAAGAGAAAAATTTTTGAAATTTTAAAATTGGTAAATTAATGAATGTACAAGTAAAAAGGACAAGTACTTAATAGTGATAAATATAAGATTAACATGCATAACATAAATACTACTCCACCATTTAATCTGGAGCAAAAGATAAAGAGTAGAACTATAGTTTAACAGAAACAAATAAAAAAAAACTATATACAAGCACATTCCAACACAAATACAACATATCACAAACATAATAATGTCCACAAATTTAACATATCAAACAAAAGAAAGAAAACAACACAATACACATCTTCATCATCACCAACATCATCTTTGATACACCTAAAATATATAATATTTTTAGACACATTTTTATACCTATTTTTGAGATACTGTGCTTTAATGAAAGGTATTTGTGTGTTTTTCTATCAGGTACAAGTAAAAAGATGAAAAATGCTAAAAGGAGTGAAAAAGGATCAAATTTAGAGAAAAAAATGTGAAATTAGTGCAAAAGTATTTTTGTGCTTAAGAGCCAGATCAGACGCTTAAGAGTTGGTGAAATAGAGAAGGTCGCGCCTAAGTGTAAGAGGCCCAGCGCTTAAGCACCAGAGGCAGTTATGTGACGGTTTACTTCTTTTGCCGAATTTTGAAGGGACATTTGAGGGTACTATTGGCCAAATAGGGTGGTTATGACCACTAGAAAAGAAAATATGGTTAAAAGACTTTGTGAAAGGAGGCGTCCCTTGGAAAATACATCAAATCAGGACACATTTTGAAGAATTACCAAGGCACCTCTTGGAAAATTATAAAAGAAGGAAGTTGAGAGAAGGAAAGGGGGAGCCTTGAGAAGTTCTTGAAACAACAGTTCATGGAGGAACTTTTGGAGAGATTTTTCAGGCACCACAAATTTACTTTATCCTTTTTGTTTTTAGTTTTGTTATGAGAGTTAAGAGTTTTGTAAGAGAGAAGGATTCAAAAGAGCTTCAAGAGTTTGGTGGAGGATTTGAGATAAGTTTTTATCTTTATTTTTAAACTATTTTTTGGTTTTAATCGAGATTTCTTGTTGGTTTGACAATGATTTCTACTTTTAAACTAAATTGTGGTTTTGACAACTTGGTTTATTGTTTAAGATTCTGATACGAGATGTTAACCCCCAGGCGGAGGGAATCAAGGAAATTCTAGAGTGAGAGCTGGTATCTTCCCTGCCTAGCCGGTCTTTAGAACTATTCAAATTTTAAATTATCCGATGTTCTTTATAGCATCTCTAGTAACGGCAAAGAATAATATTGCTCCTATTTGACCCAACACAATTTGAATACTTCCACAATAGAATTCTTAGACTTATTACTGATTCATGGTAAGAAGAAATATATTTCATATTCAGTGCTTTTCTTTTACATAACTCAAGTTATATTTAGAAGTTGTTTCTATTTTGTCAAAATATCAAAAACACCATAAAGAGTTGAATTTTAATTGCTATGAAAATATCTATAATTTAAGTAATTGTCTTTTTAAAATAGTAATTGTCTTTTTAATTGTCTTTTTAAAATAAAAAGTTTGTTATTTAAAAGTGCATATTGTGAATTCTCCCTGTGGGTTTGATATTCGTGCTTAATTCAGAAAGTCCTATATTACTTGATTACTGTGTAGTATCCCAATATATATATAAATTAAAAAGTTTAAATTCTTATTTCTCTAAGATCAAGTTTTTGGTACCATTACAAAGTAAGGAAATATAAGTGAAAATATAATTAGAGACATTGTTATACTGTTGCATATAAGTAGTAAGTCGGGATCAAGTTTTTCGCTCCGTTGTCGGGGAAATTAATTGATTTAAAAGCAAATTTCTTTTGGAAAGTTTTATTTAAATTTTAACAATTATTGTATTTTATTTTGTGTGTTTTATTTTAGGTTGGTGTATGCGTAGTTCAGGTTATGAAGGACTAGTGCCCTCCAATTTTGAATTAGAGAGAACTGTTAAAAGAATCTAAAAAAAAAAAAAAATTAAAAATTTGAAAAATCTAAAAAATCCAAAACTAAAACTAAAATCAACCAAGATAAAATTTACCCCCACAACATTCAAAATA
>NW_018250295.1:51429-53561 GCF_001263595.1 Phalaenopsis equestris | reverse complement strand
TCTATAGAAGAAGTGGTGTTACAAATGGGAAATCAATTACACAGTCAAAGAGCTACAATTAGAAATATTAAGAATGAACTTGGGAAAATAGCAAATTCATTAAGTAATAGATCCAAGGAAAACTTCCTAGCAATACTAAATCAAATCTAAAAGACCAGAATAAAGAGCAAGTAAAAGCTGTTCAACTTAGAAGCGGAAGAGAGTTGGAAGGTAGGGTTAAAAAAGAAACTGAAGTAGAGAGAGAAGAAATTGAAGAATCAAAAGAGGATGCTCCAAAAGATTCTGAAAGACCTATTTCTCAGTTGAAAATTGATTTGGAAAAACAACCACCTCCATTTCCTCAGAGAATTTGTCAGCAGAAGCTGGATAAGCTATTTTCAAAATTTTTCGAAATTTTTCAGAAGTTTACAATTAATATTCCATTTACTGAAGCCTTAGAACAAATGCAAAGCTATGCGGCTACCATTAATTTTTAATAGCCTTCTGAGAGGGTAAATCATAAGAAAGTCTCCAATAATGAGACTATTGCACTTAGTGAGGAGTGCAGTGCAATTATTCGGAAAAAGCTTTCTGAATAGCTTAAAGATCCTCATAGCTTTACAATTCCATGTGCAATAGGAGACAAATTTTATGGGAAAGCTTTATGTGATTTAGGTGCAATCATTACCCTTGTGCCATTATCAATATTTAAAAGATTGGGATTAGGAGAAATAACCCCTACTATTGTAAATCTGCAGTTAGCTGATCATTTGATAACATATCCTTCAATTAGAATAATACTATAGGTGGTAATAATTAGCAATGGGGGAACAACCAAGTAAACCCAATGCAAAACTGAAACAATCAAAGATACCTATCATCTTAGGGAGACCTTTCTTAGCCATAGAAGAGCAATGATAGATTTACAGAAAGGGTAATTAACTATGCACATCAATGATCAAACTGTTACATTTAACATTTCAAGATCAATGAAATATCTTGCAAACGGTAAAGATGATGAATGCTATAGAGTGGATGTTATAAGATACGTGAGCAAATTCCATTTCAAAACTAATTATGAAGAACAATTTGAAGTAAAAGATTTGGAACACGAGCAAGAAGAGGAATTATAATAATTTGAAGATCTTTTTAAGGAAGATTTAAATTATGTTTGAGAAAGTTTTGAAATTTTGGACACAATAGAAAAAGATAAATCATTTTGTCTATCAATAGAAAAACCTCCTAATCTTGAGTTGAAGTTACTTACTGATCAGCTAAAATATGCCTTTTTAGGTGATTCCTCTACTTTACCAGTTATAATTTCCTTAAATTTAACGATGGAAGAAGAAGAAAGATTGATGAAAATTTTAAAAAAATTTAAGAAAGCCTTTGGATGGACAATAGCTGATATTGAATGAATCAGTCCTTCAATTTGTATGCATAGAATCCATATGGAAGAGAACTGCAAACCCAGGGCTGATCCTTAAAGGAGATTGAATCCTGTTATGAAAGAAGTTGTTAAAAAAGAAATAATGAAGTGGTTAGATGCTGGAGTTATCTACCCTATTTCAGATAGTGCATGGGTTAGTTCAATTCACTACATTCCTAAGAAAGGAGGAGTAACTGTGACTGTGAATGAACATAATGAGTTAATACCTACTAGACAAGCCACAAGGTCGCAAATATGCATTGATTATAGAAAATTAAATCCTTCCACTAGGAAAGATCATTTTCCATTATCCTTTCTGTATCAAATGCTGGATATATTAGGTGGGCATAAATACTTTTGTTTTCTGGATGGATATACAGGTTAACACCAAATATAGATAATTCTTGAGGACCAAGAGAAAAAAACTTTTACCAGTCCTTATGGTTTATTTAATTTTAGAAGAATGCCCTTTGGTTTATGTAATGCCCCTGCTACATTTCAAAGATGTATAATGATAATTTTTTGTGATTTAATTGAAAAAAGGGCTTGAAGTGTTTATGGATGATTTTTCAGCATTTGTAACTTCATTTGACTCATGTTTATAACACTTATAAAAAATTCTTAAGTGCTGTGAAGAAATAAATTTAGTCCTTAATTGAGAAAAATGTAAATTTATGGTAGCAGGAGGAATTGTATTAGGACATCAAATATCAGAAAATGGTAT
>NW_018250295.1:49956-50375 GCF_001263595.1 Phalaenopsis equestris | reverse complement strand
CCTTGATGTGATGCTCAAAGTGTTGCAAAATTTTTGAAAACGAACATATTTTGTAGATTTGGGATGTTGAGAGTTATCATAGCTGATAGGGGAAGTCATTTTAGAAATGCCATATTGGAGAAATTATTAAAAAAATATTATATAAATCATAGAATTGGTATTGCTTATCATCCTCAGACAAGTGGTTTGACTGAATTATCCAATCAGGAAATTAAAAGAATTATGGAAAAATCTGTGAATCTAACAAAAATGGATCGATTTATTGTGATTAAAATTTATCCTTGTGAAGCTGTGGATATTAAAGATCCTAAGTCTGAGAAAATATTTAAAGTTAATGGACATAGACTGAAACCTTATTTTATAGGAGATCAACATAAGTTTAATGATGGAATGATGTTGGGTCAACCAGAGTAAGCACT
>NW_018250295.1:11945-49754 GCF_001263595.1 Phalaenopsis equestris | reverse complement strand
TTGTGATGAAAGTTTATCCTTATGGAGCTGTGGATATCAAAGATCCTAAAACTGAGAAAGTATTTAAAGTGAATGGTCATAGAATGTTTGTAGGGGATCCATGTAAATTTAATGATCAAATGATGTTGGGTCAACTAGAATAAGTACTTGTTACGTCAGGCTGACGATGTAAAACCAAATGCTTTCTGGGAGGCACCCAATAGTTATCAGTGTGCTTTTATTTTTAATATTATTTGTGTGTGATTACGGAAATTCAGGGTAGTATTTTTGTGACTATTATGTATTAGTATTGATTTTAAGACTTTATTTAGTGATCTATACATTCTATAATGAGAATTTGGACGTTAAGTTGACTGGTGCAAACCTGAGCACTAGCACTTAAGCGCCAATATTCAGTGTTGAAGCGCAGATGTTAAAAATCATATGCAAAATTCAACTTCTAGAAGCTTTAATCGCCAATTAATTAACTTAAACATGCCATGGCAGTTTCAGGATGTGTCTAGGAGTTATTAGAAGGATTTAGGCATACAAATAGAAGGGTTTTGTGATGGAATTTCACCCTAGAATCATTTTTAAGAATCATTTTTAGCCCTAAAAGTCTAAGAGAAAGAGAGATTTTGAGAAAATGTCTTCATGGGAGATGGATTTATAGAAAAAGGAAGACGCCATGAGAAATAAGTGCACAAGAGAAAGTGCACAAGAGATGTATAATGGTTTCTTAGCCGTTATTATTGAAGGAATAGTGGAAAAGATCAACAAAATTAAGACTAGCATGACTTTATTTGAGACAAAGGTAAACGAAATTAATGCACATCTAAAGCATATCGGATGGCAATTAAAAATGCAATTTAGCCATACTAGTTATATAGAAGAAGCAAATAAGTTGATGTCAAGGTGATGTCTCTTAAGAAAAAATGGATTGAAGAAGATTGTATCAGAGCTCGTCACCACCGTTCTTTTTTATCAACTATTATCAACTATATATTCTGAATGCCCAAGGAGAGACTAATGAAAGATAGGAATTTGTTCCAATAAATGAAGAGTGGAATTAAGTTCTTTGTTAGAGTTTGTTTGTTAGGAGTCTTTGTTTTTATGTGTTAGTGTTAAATCTTGTTTTTATTGTTCATGTCTTTTATGTGTTTAATTGAGTATGTTTGTTTAGCGTTTGTATTTAGGAAAATTTTCTCATCCGAGACTCTTTCGAATGAGAATTATGTTTTGAATTTTGCTTGTAATAGTTCATAAATGAATATATGTGTTTGTTTGTGTGAAAATTTGTATTATTTTAGCCATGAATTAAATTAGTTATATTGGTGAATTTTGAGAGAGGAGAGTTAGAGGAGAGTAAAATAGTCATTCAAGTGTTGTAAGACCATTTAGGGGTGGTTTACTCAGGCTAATAGTGCATTGTACTAAAGTTCAAAAATATCAAAAATCATGCACAAGCGCCACATTCTCGCACTTAAGCGTGATCTAACCCGAGAGGCATGTGCTTAAGCACCACTTATTTGCGCTTAAGCGCCAGTTCATGAAAACCAGTTCGCAAATGGTTAAAGGTGAAGAAAAACACCAAAAATCACCATTTTTAATCCTTCTGTTTTATTCTTCCTCTCGAGTTCGCAATTTTGAAGTTCGGGCAAACCTAGGGCAAGCCATTAAGTGGAGATTTCTTGGTGGAATTGAGCCAAATTTGCTAGATTTAGATTTCTTAAGGTAAGAGCTTCACTTCTCTGTAAAAATTTTAGATTTTCACCATGTGTTTTGAGTACATTTGAAAAAACGTAAAAATCACTATTCATGGTGAAAAGTGAAGATAAATCTATGAAAATTATATAGAAAGTGTAGTTTATGCATATAGGAGTTAAGTTTAGTAGATTAGACTTGATTTTTAATGTTATTGTGGAATTTTGTGAAATTTGTAGAATGGTCCCAAGAGTGAAGAGGAGTAAGGGAAAGACCTACTTTGATTCAAGCAAGTTTGTGAGTTCAAAAGCTCAAGATAGATATAGTGATGCTCTACAATCACGAAAATTGATTCTTGAGAGGTATTTTAAAAATCCAAGTGGATCCGTAGAAGATTTGATTGTTCACCGAAAATGGGAATGATTCTGTTGTTTTTCTATTGTAGTATTCTGTTGTTTTTCTGCTGTAGTTGTGATATCTGTAGTATGAGAGTTTTATGCAAACCTTCTTGAGGCAGAAGAGGATCGAGTCACGCTCAGACGAAAATTGGTACCTTTTTCACCAGAGGTAATCAATATGTTCTATCTTTTACCGCTTGAAACTTTCTGTTTCTAAGCAAACTATAGTTTGACTGAGACAGAACTAGATAAGATTATTTCATATTTGATTGTTGGAAGGGGACTCTGGAAAATTACAAATAAGAGGATAGTCAACTTTTTCACTTCAAAGTTAAGTGCACAATCAAAGGCGTGACACTACTTTATTTCAGCTCATCTGTTAACCACAAATCATCTTAATGTAGTTACGAGGGAGAGAGCAACATTGAATTATTGTATTCAAGTAGGCTAGCTTACCATTATTAGAGGTTTGATTTGTCAGACTATCATAATTCTGCCACTGTTGCTACTACTGCAGGTTTGGGATTTTCTTCCTTGATCTTTTCTTTGTGTGAGCAGGCTAGTGTGAGGTATGATAGATGGGAAGTGCTGCTGGTACCTCTAAAGCCAATTACAAGTGTAATGAGCACTCTATTTTTGGTTGGAGAGGAGGATTTTCAAGAAGTTATGGATTGTCGACGTCTGCTGCATCCACCTCTACTACTTCTACATCGAGAACATCTACCTCGCGAGCATCTACATCTAGAGGTCAGTCTACTGAAACTCAGGATCAATTATTCTAGAGGATGACAGATAAAGAGGATGACGGATAATATTAATTATACCACAGATAAGGTACAAAATTTAGAAAATTTTGTACATATCTGATAAAGAACACACTGCCAACTTGAATCTAGCTGAATTCCCTGAGGAGGAGGAGATCAAACAGGCCCTGCATATAATTGATAGTGCCAAAGCTGCTGGCCGTGATGGATTTACAACTGAATTGATAGTGCCAAAGCTGCTGGCCCTGATGGATTTACAGCTGACTTTTATAAGAAAGCTTAGGATGTGATTAAAGAGGATGTTATCAAGGCCATTCAATATTTCTTCAAGAGGTATACACTTCCTCAGTATTTTAGTATTACTACCATAATATTCTTACCCAAATCCTCTATGAAAGATAAATGGAACCAGTACAAAACTATAAGTTTAACTAATGTTCTTAGCAAGATAATCATCAAACTCTTGGTGAGAAGAATCCAACCAGTGCTTCAGTTCCTAGTCAGCCAAAAACAAGCTGCCTTTGTGAAGGGGAAAAGCATGAGTGACAATGTATTAATTGCACAAGAGCTACTGTAGGTCCTGGAGAAACCTTGCAGGGGGGGTAACATGATTTACAAGTTTGACTTAAAAAAGTCCTATGATATGGTAAACTGGGATTTCATTATGGAAATTCTAAGGGCTAGAGGATTCACTTATAATTCCTGCATGATTATAAAAAGATGGTTAGAGTACAATGCCAATTCTGTGCTAATCAATGGGAAAACTCATGGGTTCTTCAAGGCAACCAGAGGGCTGAAGCAAGGAGACCCCTATCACCATTCATATTTATCCTGTTTCTAGATTACTTCTCTAAGCTGATTGATAAACCAACAAATAGGAAGAGCCACTACATATATCATAACAAAGCAAAAATGGATATCAACCACTAATTTATGCTGATGATATCCTAATCTTTTCTAGAGAAAACAAGTCTGCCATCAAACAGCTACATGAATGCCTTCAGAAATTTCAACAAACTTCAAGACTGATGGTCAACAAAGAGAAAAGTCAAATCTTGTTCAACAAAAAAACTCCCACAGCCTGCAGACACTGGACCATGGACCTCACTGGCTTCAACTCCATGGACAGTCCCTTTAAATATTTGGGTGCTTTCCTAACTAGGGCAAGAACCAAACAAGTGCAGTTTGATGAGATTTTGGATAAAACAAATTCAAATCTTCAAAGCTGGGCATGTTCTTTCTTATATAATGGGGGCAGAATCACACTCTTAAAGAGTATCCTTACCACCTTCCCTATGTACATCCTTCAAGTTACAATAATGAAAAGAAGCACCCAATTGTTTTTGGAGAGAACATTCAACAGATTCTTGTGGACAGGTCAAAGGAAATAAATGATGTAGGCTAGTTGGAAGAAGGTAGCTAAACCCCTCTATGTTGGTTGAATTGGATTCAAAGGTTTCCAGTAATTACAACAAATAAACATAAGTAGACTGTAGTTAAAATTCAGATAAAAGGACAACCTTTGGGTTGAATTCATGCATGCCAAGTACTGCAGAAATGATCATCCCAACCTTGTGACCAGAAAGATGGGGGATTCCAGAATTTGGGGACAAATGCTAAAAGTAAAAGACAAGGCTGAAAAATTATATATTTGGGAGCTGGGGCAAGGCAACATCAAATTCTGGCAGGACAACTGGTGCTCCGATGAATTCAAGGAACCTCTGGTGGAAAGCTAGGAATGCAACTTGTTGGTGAAGGAATGCTGGAATGAGCAGTCTTGGTCTGTGGAGTTTCTGCAGACCATTATGAAGGATAATTTTGTGGGTTTAGTTACCACGGTACAGTTTGACAGGTTCAAAAGAAATAAGGTGGCCCTTAATTCCAACTCAAATCAAAGCATATCCAAAGCCATATAAAAAAAGCTATATCAGTGGGATATTAGCCCTGAAAGTGAATTGTTGTGGAACAAATACTTAACCTCATCCTTCTCCTTTTTTTTTGTAGAGTGTTGAATAATCTAATACCTACTGATGACGTACTAAAATTAAAAGGGCTAAAAGGTCCTTCTATGTGTTTATTATGTAGAAAGGATATAGAATCACCAAATCACTTATTCTTCAATTGTAGCTTTTCTAGAAAGTTATGGAGCTCCCTGAAACGTTATTTTCATGTCAACATAATAAATTTAGGTTGGAGTAACCTTGAAGAGAGCATGACAGAATGACATAAGCTGAAATTAAGTTCCATCCCTCTCACCATTGCTTGGTTCATATGGTTGCCAGAAATCAGATCAAACATTAGTATATGGAGGCCAACACTAGTACAGTAGTGATAAATTGTCTGGCTTACATCAGGAAATTGATACAGTGGAAAAACCTCAGCAACATATTGCAAATCAGTAGAAATGAGGAGTAGAGAAATTACAAGATCATTAAGGTTATTTTGGAGAAACCAAAGCACCCCTTTATTAAGGTAAACACAGATGGCAACTTCTCCCCCAACAAGGAAGGCATTGGAGGAGTCTTCAGAGACCACAAAGGCAAATGTATTCTCAGCTCTTAAGCACCCATACATGCAAATGATGCTATAGAGGCTGAGACCATGGCACTTTATTGGGCTATCAAAATTACTGTAATGAATAGGTGGAAACATTTATTTGCTGAGATGGATTCCTCCCAACGATGGAGTATATGACTGAAAGGGCAGTTCCCCCATGTCATATCCAACAGTGGCTCATTATGCTGAAACAACTATTTAAAGAGATAAAGGTGGAATTCTCATGCATTTACAGAAAGGGAAACAAACCTGCTAACTTCTTAATAATGGAGGGAACTGCTTCTCAGAGAATCAATGTATCCAACAAACCCCCAACATCCCTTTCCTACCTGCTTAAAGGGGATCAAATGCAGATCACATACCTTAGAATTGTAATTAGTGGTTGAGTTTGTAATCTTTGGGTGCCTGTGGAACCCTTTCCTTTTGTTTTTTACTTTTTGAGGGGTTCTCTTTTAGCCTTCATTTTTTGTAATCCTTTTTACCTCATCAACATGTAAGGATCCAAAAGCATCTCTTTCTACCGGAAGAAAATATATATTGATTGGTGTTCTAGAAGGCATAGTGATTGTTAGGAGAAATTTCACTCATCTTTAGAAAGCCTAGTTAGGGGTAACCAAGGAGTGGAATTTCCTTCATATCTAAGATACCCTGATTATGTGCCTACAGATATCTGGAACAATGGTGATTCAGATGATGAGGAGGAGGACTAAGTTATTTTTATATCTGTAATATGTGATAGACTACGTGGTGTGAACTTGAGACACATGAGTTTGTGTACTTGATGGACTATGTGATGTGTTAGACTTTTGTTTTGTTTAATTGTTATTGTGATGTTTGTGTTTTTTTTGTATTTTTTTTTAATTTCTAGGGTAGTAATTTCTATTGTGTGTTGAGTCATGTGTTTTAATTAGTTAAAATTGAACTTATTTCTGTATTTTGAAAAGTTGAAAATCTTGCCTGCTTTACTTTTAAACTTTAATTTCAGAAAATTGATACCTTGTATTTCTCTTTTATCTAGTTAGTGTGTTTGTTTGTTTATTTTTGTCAAATTTTGAAGGGACATTTGAGGCAACTATTGGCTAAAGAGGGTGGTTATGACCACTAGAAAGGAAAATATGGTTAAAAGACTTTGTGAAAGGAGGCATCCTTTGGAAAATACATCGAAACATGACACATTTTGAAGAGATACCAAGGCACCACTTAGAAAATTATAAAAGAAGGAAGTTAAGAGAAGAAAAGGGGGAGTCCTGAGAAGTTCTTGAAACAGTTAGTGGAGGAACTTTTGGAGAGGTTTTTCAGGAACCACAAATTTACTTTATCCTTTTTGTTTTTAGTTTTGTTATGAGAGTTAAGAGTTTTGTAAGAGAGAAGGATTCAAAAGAACTTCAATAGTTTGGTGTAGGATTTGAGACAAGTTTTTATCTTTGTTTTTAAACTACTTTTGGTTTTAATCGAGATTTCTTGTTGGTTTGACAATGATTTCTACTTTTAAACTAAATTGTGATTTTGAATTATCCATGAATTCTAACTAGTTTTCTTTATCTTTCTCCTTAAAATGATAAGTAATTAAATTATTGGATGGAAGTTATGTAGAGTATTAATCTTTAATGTTGGAAGAAGTTGTGATGATTTAATTCTATGTACCTCATTTACTTCTTGATCTGACCCATCTAGATGTTAAAATTTGTTGTGAGAACATGTAAGAACTGGGCTGGTATTGTCTCAGTCAACAATTGGAAAGAATCACATGAGGATGTATGAATGAGAATGTAATTCATATGATTTAGTGCAAATAAATAGAAAAATAATCTTTGAAGGGTGTAGAGTTAGAGGACTTTAGAGTGATAGGCTAAAGCCCCCAATTTTGTTTAATACGAGATGTTAGCCCCCAAGTTAAGTGGAGGGAATCGAGGGAACTGTAGAGTGAGAGCTGGTATCTTCTTTGCCTAACCGATCTTCAGATCTATTCAAACTTTAAACTAGTCAATGTTCTTTATAGTATCTCTAGTAAGGGTAAAGAATAAAGTTCTATTTTATTTGGCACAACACAATTTGAATACTTCCACAATAGAATTCCTAGGCTTATTACTAATTCATGATAAGGAGAGCGATATTTCATATTCAGTGTTTTTCTTTTACATAAACTCAAGTTATATTTAGTAGTTGTTTCTATTTTATCAAAATATCAAAAATACAAAAAAGAATTGATTTTTAAATACTATGAAAATATTTATAGTTTATGTAATTATCTTTCTGAAATAGAAAATTTGTTATTTAAAAGTGCATATTGTGAATTCTCTCTGTGGGTTCGATATTCGAGGCTTAATAAAAAAGTCCTATATTTTTTGATAACGACACATATACTTGCGTAGTATCCCAATATATATTAGGTTAAGAAGTTAAAGTCTTATTTTAACCAGGATCAAGTTTTTTGTATTATTGCAAAGTAAGAAAAGATAAGTGAAAAATATAATCAAATACATATTATACTGTTGCATATAAATAGTCGAGATCATATATATCCATCTAAAACGCAGTAATACTATTGCCTTGCCAATCTATCCAACATTTGATTTAGAAATGGTAAAGAAAAATGATCTGTTCTTGTGGCTATATTTAATTTTCTATAGTCTATAAATTATCCAGCCAGTAACTTGTCTTATTGGAATTAATTCATTTTTCTCATTTACTTCAACTATCAATCCTTTCTTTGGAACACAGTGAATCAGACTTACCCAAGTACTGTCTGAAATAGGATATATAATTCTAGCATCTAACCATTTTAAGATTTCTTTTTTAACAACTTATTTCATTATTAGGTTTAATCTCCTCTAAGGATCAGCTTTAGGTTCATATTGTTCATCTAATAGAATTATGTGCATACAAATTGAAGGACTAATTCCCTTAATATCTACTAAAGTCCATCCAAAGGCCTTATATCTTTTCAGCATTTCTAGTAATTTTTGTTCTTGAATATCAGTTAAATCGAAATATATAATAACAGGCAATGTAGATGAATCTCATAAAAACACATATTTTAAATGGGTAGGTAATACTTTTAGTTAGGTAATACTTTTAGTTCAAGTTTAGGTGGTTTAACACTTGAAGGAATAAGATTTTTATTATCATTTTCCAAAAGGTACAAAATTTCAAATTTGTCCTGAACATAATCTAAATTCTCATTTTTTATTTTATTTTAATTCTCATAATTCTCTTCTTGCCTTAATTTCTCTTCAAACATTCTCTTAAATCACTCATTATTTAGATAATCATTAACTTCCATTCTAAAACATTTATTATCTTTTTCTATTGCAGGATATTTAATAGCTTTTGCTATATTCAATTTTTCTTCTTGATCATTGACTCTCATTATTATTTCTCCTTTTTGTACATCTATCACAGCTCTCTCTATTGTAATAAATAAACTCCCCAAACTAATAGTAATCTCTTTATCTTCCTCCATATCTGATACAATAAAATCTACAGGAAAAATAATTTTATCCACTTTCACTAATACATCTTCTATGACTCCTTTAGGATAAATTGTTGATCATTCAGCTAACTAAAGAGTTACTGTAGTAGGGGAAATCTCTCCTAAATTTAAACTTTTAAAAATAGATAGAGGCATAAGATTAATACTAGCTTCTAGATCACATAAGGCTTTTCTAGAAAAAAATTCACCAATAGCACAAGGTACAGTAAAACTACCAGGATCTTTTAACTTTTCAGAAATCTTTTTTTGAATAATTGCGCTACACTTTTCACTGAGTGCAACGATCTCGTGATCTGCAAACTTTCTCTACTTTTTTAGTATATCCTTCATAAATTTCACATAAATTAGCGTTTGTTCGAAAGCCTCAATGAAGGGAATATTTATCGTTAACTTCTTAAGAACTTCCAAAAATTTTGTAAATTGTTTATCTTTATTCTTCTGCTTTAATCATTGAGGAAACAGAGGTGGCAGTTTTTCTAACAAAATTTTTTTTGGTTGATTTTCATCATTGTCGCTTTCAATCTCTACCTTCTCATTCTCAACTACAGTTTCTTTTTGAATTCTTGTCTCTACTTATTTTCTACTTCATAATTGATTAGATTTAATCTGCTGCTTATTCTAATCTTTTTGATTAACTTCAACAGTGCTAGGAAGAATTCCTGAAGGTCTGTTACTAAGTGCAGTAGCAATATGCCCTAATTGTTTTTCAATATTCCTAATTATAGCTCTTTGATTTTGTATTTGATTTCTCATGTTCAACATTACTTCTTCCATAGTTAACTTCTTCTCCTTAACTGGTGATTTATTGTTAAATTCAGGAGGACAATAAGTTTAGGATTCCCTTGGTTATTTGAATTTCCTGAGGGGTTCACTGAATTGTTATAATTATTTTAACTAAAATTAGGGCCACCAGGATAGTAATAATTAGAATGGGGATTATTATTTTTATTATTTATCGCATTCATAATTTTATAAGATAATTGAGTATTGATTATCTATCCTAGTGAATTTTCCTCTAACACTGGTGGCATTCAAAAATAGTTCAATCCAATTTGATCAATCTTCTTTAATATAGTGACAATTTGAGATGCTAAAATAGAAATTGCATAATTATCATGAATACTAGCTACTCTCTTTGGATTTTCCCATTTAGAGGGCCATTGCAAATTATTAGTAGCCTTTTCCTCTATTAAAGAATATGCTTCATAAAAGTTTTTGACATTAATGATCCACATGCATCAGCATCTAATAAATCTATGTGATCCTAATTTAGGGTTTAAGGTTAATTAAACATAATTTAAGTAAAGTTTAATTGATTAATTAGTCTTAATTAGGGTTAAGTCAAATTAGGGTTTATGGTTAATTAAAACTTATATAGGTCAGATTTAATTGGTTGATTAAAATTAATTAAGGTTAAGGCTAATTAGGGTATAAGGTTAATTAAACCTAATTTAGCTATGTTTTAATTGATTAATTAGACTTAATTAAGGTTTACGGTTAATTATACCTAATGTAGGTAAGAGTTATTTGATTAATTAGACCTAGTTAGGGTTATGTCTAACTAGGGTTTTAAATTAATTAAACCAAATGTAGGTAAGGTTTAATTGATTAATTAGACTTAGTTAAGCTTAAGTTTAACTAGGGTTGAAGGTTAACTAAACCTAATGTAGGTAAGGTTTAATTTTTTAATTAGACTTGATTAAGGTTAAGTCTAAAGTAAGTAAGGTTTAATTGATTAATTAGGTTTAATTAGAGGTTAGACCTAAGTGGGGTTTAGGGTTAACTAAACCTAATTTAGGTAAGGTTTAATTGATTAATTAGACTTGATTAAGTCTAATTAGGGTTTAAGGTTAATTCAACCAAATTTAGGTAAGGTTTAATTAATTTAATTAGGTCTAATTAGACGTTAGACCTAATTAGTGGTTAATTAAACCTAATTTGGGTAAAGTTTAATTGATTAATTAGACCTAAATGGAGTTAAGTCTAATTAGGGTTTAGGAGTAATTAAACAAAATTTAAGTAAGGTTTAATTAGGTTAATTAGGTCTAATTAGAGGTTAGACCTAATTAGGGTTTAGGGTTAATTAAACCTAATTTAGGAAAGGTTTAATTGATTAATTATACTTAATTAGGTTTAAGTCTAACACAGATTTAGGATTAATTAAATTTAATTTGGTAAGGTTTAATTAGGTTAACCAGGTCAAATTAGAGGTTTGACCTAATTAGGGTTTAAGGTTAATTAAACCTACTTTAGGTAGGGTTTAAATGATTAATTAGACTTAATTAGGGTTAAGTCTAATTAATGTTTAGGATTAATTAAACCTAATTTAGGTAAGGTTTAATTGATTAATTAGACTTAGTTAGGGTTAAGTCTAATTAGGGTTTAAGGTTAATTAATCCTATTTTAGAAAAGGTAATTGATTAATTAGACTTAGTTAGGGTTAAGTCTGTTTAATTAGGTTAATTAGGTCTAATTATTGGCTAGATCTAATTAGGGTTTTTTTGAGTTAAAACTAATGTAATTAAGGTTTAACTAGTTTTTTAAATAGGTCTAACAATGGTTTAAACCTAATTAGACTTTAAGATGTTTGGGTTCACCTAGATG
Source organism: Phalaenopsis equestris (assembly GCF_001263595.1). NCBI lineage: Eukaryota > Viridiplantae > Streptophyta > Magnoliopsida > Asparagales > Orchidaceae > Phalaenopsis > Phalaenopsis equestris. The sequence goes on along the minus strand of NW_018250295.1, from coordinate 38,256 downwards.
GTCCCTATGTGTCTTTGTTTGGTCTACCTTGGATTCAGATTAAGTTTAGGTTGATTAGACTTAAATTTCTTATTTTTTTGTGTCTATGGGGTTAGTCTCAATGGTCCTGAGAAGATGGTTACACCTTCTGTCATTTAGGTCTATGGATCAGGGTTTGGTCAACCCTATGTGTCACTAAAGGCTAGTGTCCAAGCCAAAAGAAATTTATCATTAATTATGTAATTTTGAATTTTACAATTTTGACATTTGAGATGAAATGTCATTTTTAAATTTGTAAATGGTTAAGAATTTGTTAATTTAGAGTTCAAAAATGTCACTCTAAGTTTTCTAATTATTTCTAATTTTAATTTTCATTTTCTTCAATTTTTATAATTATTTTTGAAGATAATCACAAAGTTTGATAAAAATTAAGAAATTGAGTCTTAGGGAGTTTTTCTAGCCTTGGAAAAAATTGGGAAAGTTCATGAGGGCTTAAAGATAATCATCTAAAATTTTTAGAATTTTGGAAAGTATAAATAATTTTTAATAATTAAATTACTATAGAGAATAATTAATTAATTAAAAATTAAATATAATAAATTAAATTTTGATTCTCAGTTCATAATATTTTCCTTATTTTTTGGAATCCAGGGGTATTTTTATTTTATTTTTATAATTTTTCTGTGAATAGATATACATTTTTGAAGTTTTTTGTATTTAATTAAATAAGATAATTTGGATTTTCTTATTTAAATGACGTGGCGCCAGCTCAAACATCAGATTTGTTCAAAATCCTATAAGGCGGCAACTTATTGGCTGGGAGAATCCACGCAGGCTTAGTTGTAGCCCGCAGTATCATTTTTTTTGTATGGAGGAAATCGTGGTCCGATGAGATCAGATACATTCATTTTTGATAGATGAAAATGAATGACATCCGTTCATCATCCTCATAGGATGATTAACAGAGAACCATACATGATCTAGGGTCAATATCTCGCTCGATTCTTCATGAAATTGATTGAAAATTGTTCCTAGAGCTTCATCGTGAGAGGGTGAACCCATCCATATGGTGATGTATAGGTTGTGAAAAGGTTCACTTCAGAAAGGACCAGACCTGATCCTAAACTCTGTTGAAGAGGCCATACCATAGCTTAACAAATTGAAGCTTCAATCAAGTTTGTACGGAATGATCGCCATGTCCTTGAAAAGCTCTTGGTATGCTAAATTTAAATTGAAATCAAGCTAGGGTATGATTTTAGTGAAATGGGCTCATGGCTTCATGGAAAAGCAGGTTAGAGCTTAAGGGGAAGCGCAATTTTGATTGGGATCTTCTTCTCTGAGGTCAGTGATGGTGTAGGGATGATTATTTTGAAGTTTGGGATGGTTTGGTGTAAACCAAAAAATTGGTCCTATTTTTAGGTGATGAAATTGGAAGAGAATAGTTAGCTTTAGTGCTTGATTCTAAGGGGAATCAATTGCATTGACTATAGGATGGGGCAGAATTTTATTGTAGAGGGTTTTTTGAATTAAGGTATGTGGGTGGGTCTCCTCTCCTTGGGTTTTCTCAGGTTAGCCCTTTTATAAGCTTGAAGAAGCCATGGCTAAGCTAGGGCTTGTTTCGGAAGGTGATAAAAATTTCATAATGTCTTAGAGATAAACTTTTGGCTAGAAGATATACATGGTTGAACTTACCAAGGTTAATCATGTTGAACTCAACTAGGGTGAAGGCTTGGTATGTAGTTTGGCTTCCCTCCATTGGTTATCTTATGTGGTGGATAGGGACTTCAAAACAGGCTGAATTCACCTCCCCCATATGCGTTTTACCAATCATTTAATGAAGTTTGTAGAGAAGGCCACATAATCCCTCTCCTTCCTCATTTGATGAGGCCAATTATGATGGAAATAATGATTTGGATAAACTTCTCTTCAATTGGATTAGAGGAGAGGTGAGTGGTGACTCACCCACATCTTCCTTTAAGTATAATACGAAGGAATGACACAGTTTGCATCCATTCATGATGGTGTCACAATTAGTTTTAACCTTGGTTAATATGGTGGCTAATGGGTTTGTCATGGGATTAGCCAAGTCATATTGAAGCCCAATGGGTCGTGCATGACCCAATACCAATATGTATTGGATTATCTTAAATGTGAACTATAGGTTTTGATGTAGCCATGGAATTTGTCTTTCCATGAGTTTAACCCATAATTTTTTATTTAAACTCTATGCCTAATGAACTTGAATTTCATTCTTTTTAATTAATTAAAAGAATAAAATATTTTGGTGAAAAGAACAAATTTTAATCAAAATGGTGAAATTGACTAAATTTGACCAAGGCTGAGCAAAGTTGACTATAGTTGACCAGAGTTGACCAATTCAAGTCCAAGGTTGACCAATGTGTCTTTCCTAACCTTTTTATGGTTAGGTTAGTCATGGGGTCCATTGGGTTTAGTAGTATGGCTTGGTTTGGTCATGTTGACCAAAATTGACCATGGTTGACCATAGTTGATCATGATGGTCAAATTGTTCCTAAGGTGATGTCTTTGGAAATTGGGTTAACCATAGGGTCTATGGTTGGCTTTATGGTGATCGTATGGTCTTGAGTTGACCAATTGATCAAATTTGACAAATTTTTGCGTTTGAGTTGACCAAGTGATCAATGTGGTTACGATTTGGGTCAAAAGTGATCATTTTAACCAATGTTTGATCAATTTTGTATTTGGGTTGACCAAGTGGTCAATAGGATGGTCAATGTGTCATGGATTAACCATTTTGACCAAATTTGATCATTTAGTTCAAGGGTTGACCGGTGTGGTCAATGTGTCCCCAATTTAGAGTTTATATGATCCATCTGGGATGTCTCCAGAATTTGGGCTCAAAAGGGTATATTGAGGTTTAACCTTAAATGTCATGGTTAAAAAGGTTTGGGGATATATTCAGGAAGTTAACTGTAGTAGATTCCTTCCCAATATGAATTATGGATGTCATTCGTAATGTGTCCTCACAAAAGTGAGGTCAACAAAAATGCCAAAATTTCTAGAGAGAAAATGAAAACTGACATGATCAAAAAATTCTTAGAAAAGAATTTGAGCCTGCACATAAGCTTTTACTGTATAAAACACAATTGAAATTATTTCGTGAAAAACATAAGTCCAAGTGGGTAGGATCATTCACTGTTGTAAGGTTTAATCCTTTTGGTGATATTGATAGGATATTTAAAGTTAATGGGTAGAGACTCAAACCCTACCTAGGTGGTGATAGACCATTGATAAATGAGATTTTAATGTTGGATCTTCCTAAGTAAATATTTTGATTTGTCAGACTGATGAAGTTAAACTAAGCGGTTATTGGGAGGCAACCCTACTTTGTATTTGTATTTGTATTTGTGATTGTTATTTGTTGTTTTGTGGATCACTTGTATTTTTTTGTTAGTATTTTTTTTGTGAGTGCTTTGATTTGATTAGGATTGTGTTATTTGAAGGAGGCAAATCCTTAGGCTTTTTATTGTAATTGGAAGTCAGTATGTCTTGTGTAGGCAAATCCTTAGGCTTTTTATTGTAATTGGAAGTTGTGCAGTAGTAGGAGTAACCTTATCCTCTTCAACTTAGATTTTAGTTGACCATAAGGATTTACAGAGGACATGTTAAGTTTGGACATAGGATAGGTCCATCTCAATTCCTTACTTCTTGTTTATAACCTTGATCTTCTATCATATTGGTTCAATAGACCATCTATTAGAGAAGAATATAGACGATCTTTTTATTTGTATATATCGAGAGGTATACTTTATTGGATAGGTTAACACTTGAGGTTGGAAACACATATGCCAATTCCATTAGTAAGGTATTATTTTATCTAAGATATTATCTTTATAAAAATATGTTAAAGCACCCAACAGTCAATAGAGGGAGATTTACTTTGAGATGAGAAAATAGATAAAGAAGATGTGATGAGTAAGAGGATGAGTGATCCTCATTTATCTTTATTATATGGTATTGTAAGTGTGTTTATTATGTGTGATTAAGGACTTAGGGAGGACCAAATATTGAATTTAATTTATTAGGCCAAAACTGGACCTGGCTCCTAGGCGCCACTCACTCAGGCACCAGGGTGCCACTATGCACAGAATGCAGTGCCTAGGCACTGCTATTGCGACATTTAGGCACCACTCCCATCTGCTCGACAAAAAGCCCAAAATTGAGCTGGTTTAGGTTATTTTTATGAAAAATCCTTCCCAGCTCTTCTTCGTCAACTGAGAGGCGATACCTATGACACCCTTTGATCTTCCAATTTCCCTTAATTCTAGATATTTTGGTGAGAAAAAATCAATCCCAAGAGGTAAATTTTATTCCCTAAGCATATTCATTTTAATTCCATCTATGAATTTTTGGGATTTTCGGTAGAAAAAGTAGAAATTAGAAAATTTTAGGGGAAATCTTGATTTAGCTCTTAATTCCCATATTGTTGCATCCACATCATATATCCTTTATTTTTGTGATTTTCATTCCTTTTACGATTTTATGGATCCTAAACAAAAGGTGGAAAATCCAAATCAACTTTTTACAATAAAAAGAAGTTTGTAAGCTCCGAAGCTGAGGAGCGTTACAACTACTTTTTGGTGCCAATGAAGTCGATTGCGGAGAGGGGATGCATTAGCCCCTGGGGTCCTGTGGAGAGTGTGATGCTAAGTAGGAAATGGGAGCAATTTTACTATAATAGCTCTGCTACTGTGATATTTATGGTAGGAGAATTTTATGCTATTTTTTTGAAGCTATTAATGTATTAGTTCTTGTGAGAGAGAAGTAGGGCATCTCACTTTCTCGAATCAATGCGTTATTTTCTTTGATAGGCCTCCCTGATAGCTTCTGCATAGATTTCACTTTAACTGATGATTATCTGGATAAAGTTATCAACATTTTTAAAATATTAGAGTACTGTGAAAAGTTAATAATGTGATCAAGCTTAACTTTCCTATTTCCTAATTGAATGAAATATGAAAAGCATGACACTTCTTCATTTATTTTTAAAATATTAGAGTACTGTGAAAAGTTAATAACGTGATCAAGCTTAACTTTCCTATTTCCCAATTGAATGAAATATGAGAAGCATGACACTTCTTCATTTCTGCTAAAATGATTCATTCTACTCATTTTAGTGAAGTCACTTGAGATAGAGCTTTCTTAAATTATTGCACACAGAATAATGAATCCATTAATGTAGGTTCTGTATTCATGACTCTATCATAAATTCCACAAGTGGTGAGCTATTATTAGTTTGGGGCACCCGTCTACTATCTTTTATTTATGCCTACATGTTGGAATTTTTACTTGTAGTTAGGAGGAGCAGCTTCATCCTTTAAATCCTATTTCCAAGAACAACTTGAATTTATATAGTAAGCATGGTGTTTTCAGTGCTGGGACTTCTTCTTCTCAGCCTTCTAACTCTTACTCCCAGCCTCGTCCCTCTTCTAGCTTGGTTCTCTGTCTGAGAGATTGGGATGGATGAAGGATGACATATCAATTATTCAAGCCCCAATTTATGTTATTTATGATCACATTGAGCATGTTGCTAGATTGCAAGCTGCTCAGCTAGAGATGTATAGGAGAAACCAGTGGATTGGGAGAGATAATCCTATCGACTTCCCATCAAATCCTCCCTACCAGCCTATGAGCACACTCAGCCAATGGTTGAAGAATCTAAGGAGGAGGAGGATGATGAATAAGATGAGGGTGAGGATGATGATGAGGAGAACGATGGCGAGGATGAGGAGTAGCTTTAGTTTTCAATAGATGTGGATGTACTAGATTTTATTTTTTATTATTGCTGCTGATGTACTTTTCCTTTTGATCAATCTATATTATTGTGTAAATTTTTTTTATTTCACTAATGTACTATTTAGAATTTTCGGTGTAGTTTCATTTGTATTCATGTTTAGTTTGGATTCACTTGCTACTGCATATATGTTCTTTCCTTTTTATACCTATTAATCTTGATGATAAACACATGTGGTAGGAATTATTTCTATACTATTTTCTCTCCATTTATATTCATTTTCTATATTTCTATATATGATAAAAATCAAATTTGGGGGAAGGGGGAGGGAGACAAAAGTCATTTAAGAGCTTAAATTTATTTGACATTAGTAATTTGAATTTCAATTGTAGTGACTAATTGTAGTGACTAGTAGGTTTGAGGTGTTGGGATTAAAACTAATACTTCACAATATTAAGAAGGGAAAGAAAGAGTTTACTTAGTTTAAACTCTATGTAAATGAGACTAGACTATTGTTAAGTTAATTTATAATTTAACATGTTGAAAAATGAATTTACTATTTATTTTTGAAAAGTAATTAATATACTTGTTGAATTAGTTATATTTAGATATATACTTTATGAGAATATAACAGCCAAAAAATTATATTTTTAGCTTATACTTTTAAATTTTTTAAAAGAAATTAATAAGTGAGGAAGTGTGGAGCGTTTTCTTTTGGGAGATGACAGTGAAATTCAAAACTATTAAAATGTCTATCCAGATATAGTAATCCTCATAAAGTTATGGAAAGGATTGAAATTTACTTCCTAAATCAAGAAAAGAGTTTAAAAAGAATCTATAAAATGAATGGAAGCTTGAGGAGAAGTCTTATAAAAAATTTGTTTCACTAGATTCATTTTAAATTTAAAACTTGACTAAACTCATAAGCTTATAAATATATAGGATGTATGAGTAAATCTTTTTCTTAAAGGAGTGCTTAAATTTAGTTTTTTTAACAACTAAGCAAGTTCAATAAGTATTCATTTCTTTTTGAAGTAGATATGAAATCATGTTTTCTTGGTTGGATGTAAGGATTTTTATACCCTAAGGCTAGACTTTTTTACTAGAGTTATCCTATTTTTACACTATGAAATTCTTGATGTAAAATTGTTGATAGTTTCTATGAGATACACTCCCTCAAATTAAAAAAAATGATATTCAAACTTTGGTGTTACTTAAGGACAAGTAACCTTTAAGAAGTAACACTAAAGTTTAGGGGATTTTGATGCATAGAAAAGAATGTTCAAATTAAAAAAAATGATATTCAAACTTTGGTGTTGCTTAAGGACAAGTAACCTTTAAGAAGTAACACCAAAATTTAGGGGATTTCGATGCGTAGAAAAGAATGTTTTTTTTCACCACTATTTTTTAATAAATTTATGAAAGAAATTTAACTTAAAAAAAGTTTTTTTAATATTTTTCTTGTAGGTATAGCAGGCCATAAAAGTGGAGTAAAGTGGAATAGACATGGAGCAAAGTGATGGAGACTTGGAGCAAAGGAGCTCAAAAGAGCTTAGTGACTAGACACCAGATACTTAGGTATCTAGGCACTAGTTTTTGCCATAGCAACCCAAGAGACTGACTTTTTGGCACCTATGCACGACATGTCAGATAGAGAGATTGGTGCTTAAGCACCAGAAACTACCTGAGGTAGATTTCAGTAGTTTGTGCACACCATTTGAGGAGTTACTCGGACGGTTGGAGGGCTTTATTATCCTATATTTTAAATTCTACAGGAGAGTTTTTTGAAAGGGAAAGAAGGAGGTTTGATAGAGGTTTGCTATAGGATTGAGTAAGAAAGTATTTGTAAGGAATATGGAGAGGATTCGAGTTGTATTGTGAAGAGAGTATTGAGGAGAGCAGCAAGGGATCAAGAGACCTTTGGGGAACATTATCAGAGCTTTTTAAAAGAGAGAAAGCCAATTACTGTGTACTTATATTATTGTATTTTGTAAACACAATTATTTAGTGCATTTTCTTGTTTCTAATAATGCTCTATGTTGTGTTCTTCATATTTTTTGAGTAGTTCTATTTTACTTTTCCTTGTGATGATTAAGTAAGAAATGCAAAAGTAAAAAAAAGTTTTAAAACTATTTCTAAGTTCTTAATGTGATGAGTGATCTTCGATTGTTCATTTACTTTTATTTTAGCAAAGTTAATTGTTAAAAATTATAGTGATCCAAAATTACTCTAAAGCTACGATAGAACAACTAGGTTATTCACATTAATATATAGGGTATGGTGCAAGTACTTTGTAAGGAGATGCAAATTTTCGGTAAATAGTCTTTGATAGGTTCAAATTTGGATCTAAAGAATTGAAGCCATTTTAACCAAACTTATTTATGCACCTGGGAGAGGGTAAGGAAAAGAGTTGCTACTATTTGTCACTAGCCACATTCACAATTGGCACTTTACCTTTCTTAAACTCTACTTTTATTATTGCAAGAGAAAGTAACTCTATAACTTGATAATCACTTATCCAATTAGGCTAAGTAAGATTTATATAGGATTTAACACTTAAAACTGATTGTAATACTGTTGTATTTGTTTGTAGATATTTATCATAATCTAAATTCTAGTCTAAGAACTAAACTTAGTAGACTAGAACTTCTCTTAAGTTTAATTCCCTCATTCGTTGTGGGATTGACATTCTAGACTCAAAATATGATATTATAGATACAACACATACAATTGCGTGAACCCGCAGAGTGTGAGTGCACCTGAAAGTGGGTATCAACTATTACATATTTGTACACTGATTCTATAGTAGATAAGGCAACAAAATTTTTCTTCTTAGAGGGCCTAGATATAAGAGAAGATCTTAAAAAATTGACATGCTCCATAAAAAAAGTTTTGGATTGACCTTACTACCAACATATCAACATTAGAAAAAGTAAATGTAACATAACAATGAGTATTTATAATAACACAAACTTAACCTTGATGAGTCTAGAATATATCTTAATATGCCTTAACAAAAGTTAAATGAGATTCCTTAGAGCTAGCTTGAAAATGAGTGCAAACACATACAATAAATACTGTCAGATTTACTTGGTTTAAGAAATAATAGTTAACCAACCATGCTTCTATAAATTTTGTTATCTATATGTTTTTTATATTCATCTAAGTCTAATTTAGTAGTTTAGCTCATGGGGGTCTTGCAAGAATTAAATTTTTTGATGTCAAATGAATCGACCCACAATTATGCAGTTATTTAGTTTCCAAGCCAAAAACTTGACCTGGTTTCTTTAAGCGGATAATGTGCAAAATGGATATGATATAGAATTTAGAATTGATTTATATTTCACACACTAAGGATTCTACAAAAATGCACCATTTATTTCAAGTATTATAGAACTTTCTTTAAAGCTTAGTATCGATCCAATAGATAAGTGAGGTATAAAATCCATTAGGATAAGTTCTAGTCTACAACTATCAAGTCTTAGTTTGAAATTTTTGAAAAGTTTCATTTTCCTAAATTTACTATAAAATTAAAGTTAACTAAATTAAATGAAAATCTAATTTAAAAAGTATGGTTAAATTTTAGGAAGTTCTTATATAATAAAAATCCCTATTTGCTTAAAATGAGATCATAATTAGTGTAAGAATTGAATGTTTAAAGGTTAAAATGTGATTTTGTGACAAATAGGAGCACATCTATTATTTACCCTCTCTCTAGTGCATAAAGAACATTGACTAATCCAAAATTAAGTTTCTAAATCGTATAAGTTCCTAATTATATAGTTATGCTGAGTAGATTCTAGCATCTCACTTCTAGATTACCCACTATGCCCTCTCTTTAGGACCAACCTGGTACTCAAGTTCTGAAATAAGGCCAAATTCTCAAAAATCCTAAAATCTATGCCCAACAAAACTTATCTCCTTATCTATTTGCACTCCCCTTGGACGTGGCATCCCCTCTATCCAAGGTTTAGTGTGGTACTCACTTGTTAGGTGAAATCATAACACTCCCAGATTATTATGTTTTGCAACAAAGTTTAACATTGTAAGTAATCAATTTACAAAATAAATTAAGAACTAATGAAAATACAATCACAATTTTGGAATAAAAGGAATCTCTAAACTATTCTAATCCCCTCGAAATCATAACACTCCCAGATTATTATGTTTTGCAACAAAGTTTAACATTGCAAGTAATCAGTTTGCAAAATAAATTAAGAACTAATGAAAATACAATCAGAATATTGCAATAAAACGAATCTCTAAACTATTCTAATCCCCAAATGATTAAATATCATCAGAAGGAGAAAGAGTAAGGAAAAAAACTCACTAAGCATGGAGAAAACTCAACAGAAAACTTCATTTAAATCAAAGAAAATTCACTAAAAAAGTGTTTACAATAGTTTTAAGATAATGAAGAACATGATACTTAGGTTTTTTCTGTAAAAGAAAGATGAAAATCCCTACAACTAAGTCTCACTGATCCACACAAAGTTCCTAAAATTCCTTCATAATATCTCTCAAAATCTTTAAAGAATCTCTTAAGAAAAGGTAGAAATCTACATCTCCTATGCTAATATATGACCTCTGGATGATCTTGGATTTTCCATGAGTTTGAAATGCTAAAAGGTGCCTTCTCAAATGACAAAAGGTGGTTAAATCTCCACGGGGCCTCTAAAATCCATCCATAACTGTTTCTGGCACCTAGGTACTGGTTTTTGGGTGAGATCAATGCCTATATGCCATTTATGGTGCTAGGGGCCTAGGCACCATTTCTGGCACCTAGGCGCCACCCTAGTGGCAGCATGCCCGTTTTGTGCCATTTTGCTCCGTTTCGCCCCATTCTAGTTCCAAACTGCTCCAAGTGTTATTCCTATAAGATAAACATGAAAATAATATTTACTTAACGTTTAATTTCATTTAAAAATATCTGATAAATGTAATGATGGTTGAGCATAGAAAGACATTTCAAAATGTGTCAGATCAAAATTTTCTTCCTTGCATGATTTGACTCATAATTACACCATTTTATCTCCATTTTCTTCAAAACTCCATTTTTTTTTACTTGGAACCAAAAACATGCAAAATAGCATCCTTTATAGTTAGATATCATTAAAAATGAGCATAAAATGTATATGGAAAAGGAGGTAATCTTTAGGCGTGTCAATACCCTCAAATTTGAACGTTACTTGTCTTCAAGTAACACCACAACTTTAAAAATCTAGTTTGTTGATTTGAGGTAGTGGGTTTTAGTAGAGTTGCCTATAATTTTGTCTCGGACATTTTATAGTGTAACTTGGGTGAAATTTTAGCAAATCAACTTAGTACTAGGGCGTAAGAATATCTCAGATTAAACTTAAGAATCTTGATTTTCTATTTACTTCAAAAGTTATTGAAACTTGTCAAACTAAAGATTCTTAGAAAGTTTAAAAATATAATTTAAGCTCCCTATTTATACCAATTTGACTAATACTTTTTTTGCAATAAAAATAATTGTAGTATTGTTTTTAAGTCTTTTCATTTAAAAAGATTCAAGTGATACCAATTTTTATTAGGATTCTCCTCAAGAATTTCTTTTTTCTTTTTCTTTTTCTTTTTCTCTCATTTTTATTTCATGATAAATTTCAATCCTTTCTTTTGTTTTCCTTTTCATGTGAGGATTAATATTTCTAAATAGCCTTTAATAGTTTTGAATTTCACTATCCTCTTTCTGAAGTTCAAAAGTCAAGACTTTCCCTCACTGTTTAAAAATGTTAGTATTAGTTTGAAAATGGTTTTAATAAAGGCTCAATAGAGTATAAATCTAAAAATATTAGCTTTTCAAATATTCAACTCCTTTGTACCATAAACAGCAAAATCATTTTCCTAATGTTTCCTACAAAACAACTTAGCTCTAGAACAATTTCATCACATAGGATCTTAACTAAGTTTTTTCTAACTTTTTTAAAATCAATCTTATAGTAACCTAAGATAACTCCACATACAAAATGTCATTTTAAAAGTGAAATCAAATTTAATACAAGCTATAAAGGAGAAATAAAGTTTAACATTGAAAATTATTTTTCTTCCTCCCCCCAAACTTGAATTTTTAAATATTTTTTAATTAATTCCATAAAGTGTAGCAAAATGAAAAAGTAAAAGCTGAATCTACTAGCTACTACAATAGCTTATCGAATTCATATACATGCATAATCATGATAGAATGACAGCAAGAGAAATATCAAATTCATATACATGCATAATCATGATAAAATGACAGCAAGAGAAAGTAAATGTAGCCTAAAGCATGCTTTCAGTGCTTTCAATAATATTAAACTAAAAGGAATTATACTAACTTTGAAAATCATTTTTCCTCCTCTCCCAAACTTTATTTTTAATATGCATAGCATTTAGTACAAAAAAGAAAAACATGAAGAAAAATCAAACCCCAAAAGTACCATCTACCATAGGTGTCTATCAAAACATTTGCAAAAATACATAGGACAAAACATTGTGCAGTAGAAAGTAAATCTAAACTAAACATGCAAGAATGAAATTGACTAAACAAAAGTCTAACTAGCATAACACATATTAACATAGGAATATATATTAAAGTGTTCCCCAAATCCTCTATATTGTTGTATTACAAAAACAAACAAACTTGATGAATGAGGTTAATTCATCCCTTAACTCATCGCATCTCACTACCTTACTTCTAATTTCTAACAGAATCACAATACTGATAGATGAAGTGTCATCCATGAATTTTATATGGTTATCCTCATGGACAAGATTATCCCTATTACGTTTGGTTGCAAAAACCAACCTCAGACATCACCTTATCCCATTTATTAAGCAACTTTAATAGTTATATGGATAGTGTAAGATCATCCACATGTTGCTCATCAAGTAGGTTCACGACCCTACTGAATGAAAACATGGTAAGATAAAGAAAGTAACAAAATTGCAATGGAACTGTCACTATCCAAACTCATGATTTATTATGTAAAACTCAAGTTTTCTTAAGGCTCTAGTCATAGTGGACTCGTTAATCCAACTACTGCAAGAGAATATATATAAGAAAAGTGATAATGAAAAATGATAATAAGAAGTCAAGGAATCACCTCCCTCATGACACACAAAGATCAAATCAATCCACTTACAATCCAAACATCAACCAACATCAATAAAACTGAGAATCCACTTACAATCCAAACATCAACCAACATCAATCAAACTGAGCAATCCACAATGACTCACAAAGATCAAATCAATCCACTAATAATCCAAAAATCCACTAATATCAATCAAACTGATCAAACCACACTAAAACAAACATATCACACCTCAAACATTCTAAATCAAACCATTCTGATAACTATGGGTTGCCTCCCACAAAATGTTTGGCTTAACGTTGCCAGCCTAAAAAAGGGTTCCTCCCAGATGAAAATTCCATTTAAGTAATCCTTAATAAATCACTCAATCTTTTCCGGATCGTAGGATTCCTAGTAAATCCTCAAATTTCAGTTTTTCTTTCAGCTTTTCTTTTTTAGATTGATTCAAATTATTTTTCCTCATGTTTAATTCAAGATCCAATATTCTTCCATTGATTTTCTAAATTTACATATTATTATCATCCGTAAAATTTATAAGAAAAGGATCTCTATATGATAATTTAAGATGTCCTAAACTTTGGATTGGATTCTCTCTATATGGTTTAGATTTTGGGTCAAATTCTACTAGATTACTCTTCTTTCTCAAGTTATCTTCTAATTCTTTCCCTTGGGGCTAAAGAAATGGTGGAGGTGGTTTTTATAAATCTATCTTGGTTGATGAAATAGGTTTTTCTAGTTCCTCTTTTCTCAGCTTAGTGTTTATTTGAACCATATCCTCCAATTATCTTCCACTTTTTAATTGGAAATCTTTATCTTACCCACTTTCTTCTCCTCAAGGTCTATCTCAGGGTCACTAGGTAAAATTTTTGGAGGATGATTGTTAATTGAATTACAACCTGCTTTAGTTGGTTTTCTATATTATTTATTGTGACCCCTGTTCTCTCCACCCAACTCTTCATTTGAATAACAATCTCTTCTAAAAACAACTCCTTCTACTCATTATATGGGTTGGAGTTAAAATGATGAGGAAAACAAAGTCCTTTGTTATAATAGCTTTGATTATTCCAATTACAAGTCAGATTAAATTGATTATCTTTCCACAAGTGGTTTTCTCCTCCAAAATTGTTATTCTAGTTAAAGGTCGAATGATTTTCCTAACTCGAGCTGTAAAAATTGAAATAAGGATTATATATCTCATGACTAGTTTCAAAAGAGTTAGTTTTGATCAATTATCCAAATGAATTTTCATTAATAACTGGGGGTCCTTCAGGATAACTTCCTATATATTGTTCTAACTTTCTCGCAACATCTATAAAATGAGAGGTTAAAATTGTAATCATATCTTGTTGAAAGTTTGCTACCCTTTTAGGTTTTACTTTATCTAAATTACTAGAATTATAATTGATACACCTAAAATATATAGTATTTATGTACACATTTTTATACTTATTCTTAAGGATATTACGCTTTAATTGAAGGTTATTGTGTGTTTTTCTTTCAGATACAATCAAATGGATGAGAAATGGTGAAAGGAGTGAAAAATGATCAAATTTGGAGCAAAAATGAAGAAGGTGTGCAAAAGAACTGTGGTGCCTAAGTGCCCAGAGCTGGTGCTTAAGCGTTAGGAAAACCGATAAGGCCGCACCTAAGAACCACATACCTCATGTTTAAGCACCAGAAGTAGTTACTTGATGATTTAATGAATTTGGGCAAATTTTTGAAGGGGTGTTTGAAGCAACTCTTGGTAAAAATGTTGGATATGGTTAATGGACATGAAAATAGATTCTATTGGCTTTTGAAAGGAGGAAACTCTTGGATGATACATTAAATGTGGACACATTTTGAAGAGACATGAAAGCACCTTTTGGAAAATTATAAAAGAAGACTTGTATTAGATTGAGAATAGACTCCTACACGCCTCACTCTAGAGGCCACCGACTCTTCTCTCATAGATTAATTAGGATACTTTGTTAGAGAGAAGATGGAGAGGAGTTGTAATGTGTGAGTAGAGAGTACTGTAAGAGAAAGGAAGAGAAGAGATTCAAACGAACTTTAAGATTTTGGTTGAGAGGATTTGAGATAAGTTCTTATCTTTATGACTACATTTTGTTTTAATTTAGATTTCTTGTTTGTTTACATGATTTTTAATTTTAAAATTAAGTGTGGTTGTGTTTTCTCCATGAACTTTGAGTAGTTTTCTTTATCTTTTTCCGTAAAATGATAAGTGATTAATTGTTGCATGGAAGTTGTGTGAAGTATGAATCTTTAATGTTGGAATAAGTTGCGATGAATTTAAATCTTGTACTTCATGTACTTCTTGATTTGGCCAACTAAGATGTTAATATTTGTTGTCATAACATGTAAGATCCAAGATGGTATTGTCTAAGTTAACTAATGGTATGAATCACATGAGATTGTATGGATGAGAATGTAATTCATATGGTTGAGTGTAAATAAATAAGAAAATAATCTTTGAACGTTGTAGAATGTAGAGTTAGAGGACTTTAGAGTGATAGGCTAAAGCCCCCAATTTGGTTTATAGTTTTAGGTATTGATACGAGATATTATCCTCTAACAATTTGGTTTATAGTTTTAGGTCTTGATACGAGATATTATCCTCTAAGAGGAGGGATAAGAGAGAACTCTAGTGTGAGAGCTAGTCTCTTCCCTACCTAGCCCATCCTCAAGTTTTTTCAAACTTTAAATTAGCCAATGTTCTTTATAGCATCTCTAGTAAGGGTAACGAATAATATTGTTCTTGTTTGGCACAACACAATTTGAATACTTTCACAATAGAATTACCATACTTGTTACTGATTCATGATAAGAAAAAAGATATTTTATTTATATTGCCTTCATCTTACAAATATCTAGTTTAAATTTAGTTAGTTGTAAAGTTATTTTCAATTATAAAAAATTACCAAAAAAAGAATCAAACTTTCGTTCATATTATGACATCTATAGTTTGAGTAAGATCATTTTGTAAGTTAGAATTTGTTATTTAATTTCTTCTGACTTATTTACAAATTAAAAGTCTCCCTATGGGTTCGATATTTGGGGCTTAATCAAAAACTCCTACTATTTGACAATGATTTACATGCATAGCATCCCATATTTAAATATAATAATTAAACTCTTATTTTCTTCAAAGTCAAGTTTCTTAAGCTGTTGCAAAGTAAGAAAAAATTAATAATACAACCACATACATCGTAGTACTGTCATATAAGATTGGGATCAATAATCCAAAATAGAATATTAATTATTCTGTTGATCTGCCATTTTATATTAAATTCATGGAGTATTTTTTGATTCGTATTCCTCCAAAAAGTTCTCTCTAGTTTTGATTCATAGATTTCAAGGTGTGTAGCTCCTAAACTATGCATACAAAAGTAAAGGCTTAACTAATAGGACATATATCAAAAATATTTTTGGTATTTTGGATTTTATTTAAAATAAACACACAAAAACACATAAGATATAACACTATAATTTCCAAATCTAATTCTTGTAGGTCCAGCTAAAAATTCTCCAAAAGTTCTTAATACACAAAAATAATGCACTATTTTATGTATACATTTTGTGTTTATTTTGGTGATATTGCACTTTAAAGAATGGTACTTTCATGTTTTGTTGCAAGTACGTTAATATTAGAAATTTTGAGGAAAAAATAGCAAAAAGGAGAAAATTTGGAGCCAAAAAAGAGATATTCATGATCCTGGCGCCAAAGGGACCATTTTCTTGAGAGCTAGCACGAGAAGCACCATAAATTGGTGCCAAAGGTACAATTTTATAGATAAGAGGTGTCAGAGGTGCCATGTTGGTACCAAAAGTGCCAAAATCCAGAGAATACGTGGACTTCATTAGGCTAGCTCTAGAGGCGCTGGATTGGTGCCAGAAACATCAGAGATAAATTAAGCTGGAGTAATTTGGTTTGTGACTATTTTTTAGTTGTTTTTGAACGTCCCAAGGAGTGGTTTAATGCGTATAGACACTTTTGAAGGCTCTTTAATGAAGAGATTTGTATCTTAGATGAAAGGACTTGCCTTTTGGTGCAAAAAGGTGTGACTTTTGGGGGAAAATTGGAGAGAATTTTGAAATACTTTTGGGCCCTAATTAAAAAGGAGAGGGGTATAGAGAAGAGGGGGGGGGGGAGATAGAGAGAAAGGTTTTGGTGTGAGGGAGAAGGGAGGATTGAGACGTCTTAATTTAATTGCAATTAATGAGATATGATTTTGTGAAGAATTAATTTTGTGTTGTATAGTTTTAAATGTCAATAATTTGTGATGATTGAAAGTCTAATCTTCTTTTACTTTTTGGTATGACCAATTGAAATCTTAAAATTTATTGAAAAACATAAGATCCGAAGGGGCTATGCTTTCTACAACAAAGTGAGATTCACATTCAATTTCATGGATGAGAATGTTGTGGTTGCGTGCAAATAAATAGGGAAATAAACTTTGATGGGCGTAGAGTTGGAGATTTTAAGGTGAGAGATTAAAATAAAAAATTTGTTCCAGTTGCTTGGAAAGTAAAGTGAGTTGTTAGCCCTCAGGCAAGGGATAAGTGAGAGCTCTAGAGAGACGTCTAGTATCCTCTCAACCTAACCACAGATTTAGGGACCAAACTCTGGATTAGTCAATGTTCTTTATGCACTCTCATAGGGCAAAGAATAGGATTGCTCCTATTTTCCACATTATAATTTTATATGTATTTCAAATGATTTTAATTTCTTCACATTCCATAAACTCATTGTAAAGGAGAAGGATGCTTTCTTAAATTTGAACTCTTTGTTTCAAAACTTTGTTTAGTCTTTATAAGTTTAATTTTGATATTTAGCAATTAGTTTAGTTAACTTAGTTCTTTTAACTACATTTCATTTAACACACATTAAATTTACTTTAGATTTGTTTTTCTTACTTAAGATTTATAGTTTGAATATTGTGTTTGACGTTATAACAATAAGAATTTCCAACTCCCCGTGGGATCGATATTTAGGACTCCATTAGAGCCCTTTATTACTTGAGTGATATGTATACTTGCATTATTATTATGGATTTTACAATTTAGAGATTTTAAAACATAAAATTATTTATGCTGAATTGGTTTTTATTAGGATTGAACTGCATATTTACTATTAGTGTTTTCCAACAACCGCATCATGTTTTTGGCGTCATTGCTATGGAGTAATGGTAAATTACTTTATAATTGAGAATATTTTATTTGAATTGAAAAACCATTTGTAGTTTAATTAAAAATTTTTATATTTTAGTGTGTTTGCTTATTTTTATTGTTTATTTTGTTTGTGTATGCGTAGTTTAAGGTTGGTAGGTTTAATTCCTTATGACTCGGAATTAGAGAGAACATTTAGAAAAATTCAAAAATAACAAATATAGATAGATAATTTGAACAAAATGGCTTGCAACTTGAATAATTCTGGAAATGAAAATGAACATCATCAGAGACTTTTAAGATATTATGTTAATCCTAAAGCAAATGAAATTCATTTGAGTATACAAGACCCTGATGTAGCTGCCAATTCATTTGAGCTTAAACCTACTATCATTTAAATGGTACAAAATAATCAATTTGGGAGAATACCTACTGAAGATTCTAGCTTACATCTTGCTAGCTTTCTAGAATTGTGTGCTACATTTAACTATGATGGAGTGTTGAATGATGCTATCAGACTTAGAATTTTTCCTTTTTCACTAAGGGATAAAGCTAAGATGTGGCTAAACTCATTAGCACCTGAATCTATCAAAACATGGGGAGACTTATCACAAAAATTTTTATCAAAATATTTTCCACCATAAAAAATTGTTAAGCTTAGAAATGATAATACATCTTTTTGTTTTTTTGAAGGGGAATCAATTTATGAAGCTTGGGAAAGATTTAAGGATCTCCTTAGGAAGTGTCCACCCCAAGCATTGCCACATTGGTTAATAATTTAAAATTTTTTTCCTTACAAGGAGGATAATGAAGTTCAAAATCATTAAAGGCTATCCAGATATAGTAATCCTCACATAAAAGAGTAGAATTAAAAATATCCTGAAAGAAAAATAATATAAAATAAAAGAGAAAGAAAAGAAGAAATGAAAGGTAAAAAGACAATATGTAAGGAAAAGCTTGAGGAGAAGTATAATTAAAGGTTGACTTCACTTGAATCATCTTAAAAGAAGAAACTTAATTATAATTTTGAGATTATTATGAATTTTAAATGTATTAGTAAAATCCTATTAATAGATTTCTCATATAATTCTATCTTTTAATTCTGCTAGGATTTCTATGCTGACAAATTGTAATTAATTTTTAAATGAATAGTAAACTAGGACTCTTAACTTGATTACTAGAGATTCTTATACTCTAGTTCTAGCATGAGTTATTGAAAATATTTCTAAAGCTACACTATCACATTTATGGGACAAAACTATAGGAATCTTTAAAGAAACTCACTTTCATAAGTTAAAGTATTTATTTTATAAAGTAAGAGAGTTACTTGAGGACAAGTAATAGTGATGTTTAGCGGAATTACAATGCCTAAAATGTGCTACTTTTTTATGTAAATTTTATGCTAATTTTAATGATATTGCATATTAATGGAAGATATTTTGCATGTTTTTGGTTTTAGTTACAAGAGATTGAGTTTTGGAGAAAAAGAAGCGAAAACAAAGCAAAATGGGGTCAAATGGAGTAAAGGAGAGAAAAGTGAACTGGCACCTAGGCGCTAGACCTTATACACAGAAACGAAGAGCCCAATGCCAAAGCACCAGGATCTAGTTCCTAGGTGCTAGGCAGTTATTTCAAACTTCTAGAGAACTTGTGGCTATAGAATCAGCCTTTTTTTTAAATAAAAAGTATTGGGATGAATTTTTAAGGGCGTCTTAAGTGACTCTTGGTCGATATTAAGGAATATATTAAGGTGACCTTTTGACATATTCCCCCTTTAGAACTTTCCAGGATGGCCAAGAGGTAGTAGATAGTAGTAGTAGATGTAGATTTGTACCTTTTTTTGGAGAGATTGGGGAGGGGAATTTGAGAGATATCTATAAGGGATTGTTTTAACATTGCATGGAGCAAGAGGAGACTTTGTTGAAGGGATTTTTATCTTTATTTTAGAGGGAAAAAGCTAAGTATTGTGTTCTTCATTATCTTATACTTTTTGTAAACACTTATTTAGTGGATTTTATTTGATTTAATGAAGCTTTCTATTGTTTGTGACACCAGCTTTGTGAAAGAGAGTTCTTGTGTTTTTTTTTTGAATTGAACTAGATGAATATTTAAGATATTAGGATGCATGTTAGAATAGGTTTTTCATATCAAAGTGATGGTTCTGACTTTGTGCTCTATTTACATATTCAATCTGGCCAATTGGTATGTTAAAATTTTTTGTGAACCATAATGGCCCAAGAGGGCTATGACTTTAACAAGTATGAGGATCTACATTGAATTTATGGGTGAAGGAATAATAGTCCAAGGATTCAATGCAATTTTAGGAAGATATTCATTGATAAGCTATAAATTAGTATTATTAGGGTGACAGGCTAGATTTCTACCAATTTGCTCTATTCCTACCAATTTGATCTAAGGCTAGATTGAATGCAATTCTAAAATTAAGCCAATTAGAGTGCTATTAGGAGAAGGAGAAGCTAGAGTGACAGAGTAGAAGTTTCATCATTAAAATTTAGTATTTTAAGGAAACCACCCTAGGTTAATTAATCTAGGTTTTACACTCGAAAGAGGGTAACTTAGATTTTTGCTCCTATTCTCACCATCCATATTAGATTCTAGGCATTTTATTCCTACACATTTTCTAAGACATCACAAGAGAAAAGTAGTTTTTACATCTCAAAACTCACCAAACTAATTTATCTAGTTAGGTTTAACTTTAGATTTAGGTTTTTATTTAGGAGAAGTTAATATAAAAACACCCTTAATCGACATTCCAAACTAAGACTTAATAGTATCTAAACCAAGACCTGATAGTGTAGAATAGAACTAAGCTTAAGAAATTTCTTACCTCGCTTCTCTGTGGGATCATTCTAAGAGTAGAATAGAACTAAGCTTAAGAAATTTCTTACCTTGCTTCTCTGTGGGATCATTCTATGGGAAAACCCTATATTACTTGAAATGATATGTATACTTTCTTAGAACCCTCAGTGTGTAAACTTTAAATTAAATTATAAAATCTACAACATATCTATTTATGTACACTAGCCGCTTAAAGAAATTGGGTCATGTTTTTGGACAAAAAAACTAAATAGCTACGTAATTGTGGGTTGGGTCAGCCCAGTAACTTTACTTATTAATGGTTTATCTGATTCACAAAAATACATATGAAATACAAGAAAATTTTTTTCTCATGACACTAATATTTTTGACTGCTAAGTCAAAGTTTCACTTTATTTATATGTCTGATAAATTAAGAATTTAGAATTTAGGGTGTTATCTTCTATGGGTCCACTTGTCATTCACCTTGATTAGGCTAAGAGTTACCCACTTTAAATTGTCTTACTGGTTCCTTCTACCCAAGATTGGACCTTATAAGCATAGATAATCGATGTTTTCCTACTAAAGTCCCTCAAGAATTATGAGTATGAGCCCACCCCTAGTTCAAATTCTTATACCAAGCTCCGATCTTCCATATATTACAATATTGTCTTACATAAGAAACATATAACTGCAATCCTTTCTTGGAACATCATCCGAGGTGTCAGGTACTTACTACCACTTTCTTTTTTCCACACTTCCTCTTTTAATGCACTTTACTGTAAATATTTGTTTATTTATACACACAACATTACTATTCTGTTACTAACTATACCTATAAAAGATTTATATGGTAAAAAATAGTTGGCCACTGGTTTAGGAGGAACCCTACCGTAAGCTGATACGAACCTAGTGCTACACACTAATTCAAGTCAAGTCCCCGACAATGGTGTAAAAATCTTCAGCTAACCCGCAATTATGCAATATTTTAATTTACAAAAGATTGCTAAAAACTTAACCCAATTTAAATTTATCATCTAGTGTGCAAAATCATATTGTTATAAAATTTATAAAATAATTTACACACTAGGGGTACTATGCATCTTCTATACCAAGTCATAGGGCAAACGTTGGGGTTTTGACTTAGATCAAAATTGGGCTCAAAGCATGGGCCAATTGAGCATAGATTTGGTCTAGATTGGTCATATAGAAGGTGAATTTGAGTTTAGAATTGGAATTTGAGGAAATTGAGACCAAATTGATAGACATTTGAAGTGAATTTAGGGAAATTGAGCCTTTAAAGGTAATTTGGGGGTTTTCATCAAATTGGTCCAATTGGTCAAATTGAGTCATGTGGTAGTTGAGAAAAATGAAATTGGGAAATTTGGAATGTTTTGGGAATTTTTGTAATTTTGGGCTAAGGAGGGGCAATTTGGCAATTTGGCAATTTTTTTGGTGATTTTGGGTAATTTGGATGTTTTCAAAAGGTTTGAAATGATTTTTGAACAAACTTGGGTATTTTGGGTAAGTTTGGGAATTTTGGCCAAATTTATGTTTTCAAGGGTACTTATGTAATTTTGGGGAGTTTAGGGGCAAAAAGTATCATTTCAAGTAATATAGGGTTTTTCTTAAAAATCCGAGTACCGATCCAACACAAAAGCAAGGTAAGAAATCCCTTAGTCTGATTCTAGTCTACTACTATCAAGTCTTAGTTTGGAATTTTTGAAAAGTTTGGTTTTCCTAAATTCACTAATTTACACTAAAATTATAATTAACTAAATTAAATAAAAAAATCTAATGAGACTGGATAAATTTTGGAAAAAACATAAATAATTAAATCTCTTTCCCCTTACGATGAGATCATAATTAGTGTAGGAATAGAATGTTTAAAGGTTAAAGTTGTTGCATTGTGACAAATAGGAGCATACACATTCTTTACCCTCTCTTAGGGTTAGAAAATAATATCGGCTAATCAAAAGTTTGTTCCAGCTTGTGTAGTAGTGTTGAGTAGATTCTAGGCTCTCACTTCCAAATTACCCACTTTTCCCTCTCTATAGGATCTACTAGCGACTCTTAGGTCCAATGTCAAGAACTATTTGATTAAAGAATCTAGATTGCCACCCTATAAGCATCAATTTTATGCCCATCAAAACTTATCCTCTTGTTAATTTGCACTTCCCCTAAGACGAACAAAACAACACTTTCCAAAGTTAAGTATGACATTCACTAGTTGGTAAAATCATAACCCTCTTAATTCATAATTGTTTCACAACGGGTTTTAAGATCACAAATGATCAGTTTGCAAAGTCAACAGATAAACGGTGAAAAAATAATCACAATTTTTTGGAATAAAAGAAATCTTCAAACCATTCTAATCCCACACATGATTAAATCTCATCACAAGGAGAATTGGTAAGGAAAACTACTCAGTAAGCATGAAGAAAAAATAATAGTAAATTTTGTTTAAATCAAAATAAATTCACTTGAAAAGTGTTGAAACTAAATATAAAATAATGAATAACACAATACTTAGCATTTTCCCTTGAAAAAAAGATAAAAATCTGTCCAACAAAGTCTTCTGTTGATCCACGCAAAGTTCCTACAATTCCTTTCAGATATCTCTCAAAATCCCTCACTAATCTCTCCTTACAAACACACACACACACATACACATGCCACACCTAAAACTCATGCCAAAAGTCTTCTGTTCTCCTCTTTTTTGCTCTGAAAATAACAAAGGGTTGCTTCAATCACCCCTTCAAAATTTAGCAACATTCAATGCACCTTCTAGAATTATGGTTACTAGCGCTAGAGTGCCAGTCTAGGGTGCTCTGGCACTGCCTTCTCGTTGTGCCTGGTGCTATAGTGCAAGGGCTAGCGCTATGGCGCCATAGATATTTTTGTCATTTTGCTCTATTTTGCCCATATTTTTTCAAAATATCCATTCCTTGTACCTGAAATCAAAAACATGCAAATTACCTTTCCTTAAAGTGCAATATCGTAATAAATGTGCATGAAATGTACAATAAATTTATATTTAAAATAAGTTATTTTCAGGTGGATCAATTCCCCTAATTTTAAACATCACTTTTCCTCAAGAAGCACTATAGATTTAAAGACTAAATTTGTTATCATGTGGTAGTGGATTTACTTTTTAGATAACTAAAAAAATTGTTTTAGAAATGTTATAGTCTAACTTAAAAGAATTTTTAGTAAAGCAGATGATAACTAAGGTATCATAACATTTATTATTAAATTTAGCAAAACTGATTTTGTATTTAATTCAAACATAATTGAAATTTCCCTAAACAATGGATTCTTAGAAAAATATTAATTTCGGAATTTATGAAATCTACATTGAAAAATAATTTTTACTAATACTTTCAGAAATTAAGTAAAGAATTGATCTTACGTTCTTCCTTAGAAACATTCAAGTGAAACCAATTTTTAATTAGGTCCTATTCCGCAAACTTCTCCTCCCTTTTTCAGACTTTACTTTTCTTTTCTATTTCTTTTTTTTTCTTTTGATTTTCTTTTTTTTGTTTCTTTAAGAATCTTTTTAATCCTTACTTTTTTTTCAGGTGAGGATTACTATATCTGGATAAACTTTTAATGATTTTGAATTTTACTATCCCTTCTCTATAGTTAAGAATTTATGTTCTATCCTTAACTTAAAATATAATATAAATTTTTTAAAAAGAAAATTCATAGAATCTAAATTCCTCAAAAAGAATTATTCTAAAAATCCTTAATTTTTCAGAAATTCAATTCTTCCTACTATAAATAGTAAATCATTTCCCTACTATTTTCTACTAAATATCTTAGCTTTAGTTTCATCCTTTTCACTAACGTTTCTAGTAAGTCCTTTGATATCATTCCTAAAAATTAAATGTTTAGTATTCTAAAGATAACACAACATACCTCAAATCATTTTAAAAGTAAAATCAAATTAAATGTAGGTTACTGAAAACAAATAAAGTTAAGTTTTAAAATGATTTTTCACCCCCCAAACTTGATTTTTAAATAGTTTAAAAGTACATATCAAGTATGTAAAGAGATAGATTTAAAAGAATTATCTGTCACAGGGTTCCAAAAAAATAGTATTTTAGTAAAAATTGGTGTGTGTAGTAGTACATCTTAAGTTAATATGTCTAGCATGAAAATTGCAAAGTAAAAGACTACACTAACACACAAACAATACTATATAAATTGAAGCAAATAAAAAGTTTTAAAATGTTTTTCTTCCCACCAAACTTGATGTTTAACATGTATAACATTTAGTAAAAAAAATATAAACATGAAGAAAAATAGTTCTATCGCAAATGTCTATCAGAAACATCTGCAAGTATTCATCGGGTCAAAATAATTTGAAACAGAAAGTAAACCTAAACTAAACATGCTAGAATAAAGTTGAACTAAAAATGGTTTAACAAGCATGACAGAATCAACATAGGAATATATATTTTAGTGCTCTCCATGTCCTTATGTTATTGTAACACAAAACACTAACATACTTGATAAATGAGGTTAATTCTTTTTTAACTCATCGCATCTCACAACTTCTAATTTCTAAGGGTATCACTACACATATATATTAGGTGTCTTCCATGAATTTCAGATGGTTATCCACATGGACAAGATTACCCCTGTTAAGTTGGGTCACGAACACCAATCTCAGGCATCACCTTATCTCTTTAATTATGCACCTCTAACAATTATAAGGGTAGATCAAGATCATCCGCATATTACTGATCAAGTAGGTTCATGACAGTACCAAATGAGAATAAGGTCAAAGAAAGGAAGCAAAAAAATTGAGATGGAACTATCACTTTCCAAACTCAAAATATCTTTTGTAAAACAAAAGTTTAATTAAGACCCAAGTCGTAGTTGACTTGTCAATCCAACTACTACAAGAGAACATAAACAAGTATAGTCATAGTAAGAAGTTAAGGAATCACCTCACTCATGACACACTTAAAGATCAAATAAATTCATTGATAATCCAAACATCTATCAATCATCAATCAAACTGATTAGTCTTCACTAAAATAAACATAATGCAACACAAACAATCATGACTCTCAAGCATAATAAATCCAACCACACTGATAACTATGGGTTGCCTCCCATAAAATGCTTGGTTCAAAATATCCTCTCAGATCAAAATTCCATTTAAGTAATCCATAATCAATCGCCCAATCTTTTTCAGCTCCTATGATTTATACTAAATCCTTGAATTTCAGTTTTTATTTCAGCTTTTTCTCTTTAAATTGATTAAAATTATTGTTCTTCAAGTTTCTTTCTAGATCCAATATTCTTCTAATGATTTTCTTAATTTGCATATTGTTTTCATCATTAAAATTTATAAAAAATGGATCTCTATATGATAATTTGACGTCTCTTAAATTTTTAATGAGATTCTCCCTAGATGATTGAGATTCTAGATCAAATTCCACTGGGGTATTCTTTTGTCTCATGT
>NW_018250295.1:0-7943 GCF_001263595.1 Phalaenopsis equestris | reverse complement strand
GCAAAAATTCCCAAAATTAACCCCATGCTCTAAAGTTAACCAAACCAAAACAATTTGATCAAGCAAAAGCGACCACAACCACTCTTTGGACCCTAGTAACCAGGCTAGACCCACCTAACCCTCCCTACATGAGCCATGGACCAATGAACCTTTGATTTAGGGGATCTCTTCCCATATTTTCCATAAACGAAGATACACTTTGCATCAGCCTTAAGCATTAAGGGTTAATTCTGATTTGCATCCCTCTGGCTCCCTTGACTCCTCTTTCCACCACCCCTAGCCCTGCCGATCAGCCTAGTGACCAAAAAGTACCAAACCTGAGAGCCACCCCTTTGCCTAAACTCCAAATTTGAACTCCCTGAGTCGGCTCACTCCAACTGGACACTTGTGCCACTCAGTCATCCACATAAGTAACTCTTTGCACTCAATGGCCAGCCATGATGGCCTCTCCTTTCCCCTCTATTTAAACTCCCTCTCCTATGGCCAAAGAGAGAATTAACGAATTTCCTAAGGGAGACTCTGTTAAATTGCTCTCAGAGACTCTTCAGGCATTCTTAAGCTCAAGCCCAACATTTTCTCGTTATTAATCCCTTTGTGAGAGTTCAATTTTGAGTTCAAAATCTAGGAGTTTTCTTTCACTCAATCAAAACTCAACCAAAATTGTGATTGAATCTTCCCTTAGCTTCTCCGAGCTAAACGAAAAAGTTTACCATCTGTCACAAGCACTCTAACCCACCTCTAGACCAAGGCCGCTGAACCTTTTCACTGAACTTCTAATTGGACTCTTCAGCAAAGGAAAAGAACACATCCAAGATGTTCATTGGACTCCACTGAAGCTGTCAAGTGCATCTGGTTGAGGCCTCACCTCTCAGACAAAGCTATAGTTCACTAACCTCAATTTTGAGCTTGAATTTCACAAATTGTAAAAGGAACTTATATTTCATAGCATTGTAACAATATAGATGTGTTCATCTTGAGTAGATGAAGGTGTAGGGACAAACTCCATGCGATTTGGTTGAGTATCAAGAGAGATCATAGGGTTTGAAGTTGAACGGTTCACGGGTTCTGACCATTGGGGACGATGACACACAACCGTCTGATTATGCGTGTATCAAATGAAAGCTCATGATGAAGCTAGAAGAATGAATAAAACATGAACCGCAGGCCACATAACAGCTGAGAAGGAAGATGGCATCAAATGGTGGAGCAACGCATGGTTTTTCGGAGCACCGTAGGATCTATTCAGCGCTGCATGGATAAGCACGAAAATAGGATTTAAATGAATTAAAAAAATTCCAAAAATTAGAAAATTCATATTTATGCATAGAAAAATCATTAAAAAAAATATCCTCTTTCTTAGTGAATAGAAGAGAATAATGTGGACCAAAAATAAAAATTCTTTGATAAGTCACTGATTAGTAATTAAGTAAATAGCCTTTGAGGTGTTTTAATTTTAACTGATTAAATGTTATTCATGAAAGATTGAAACTTTGGGGGCTCATTCCTCATGATAAAGGGGATGTTCTCTGATTTTTTCAAGGTCAGAGACCATCTCTATGCATGTAACCCTAATTTCCAAGCTTGGATGGTTATTTTAGCTTAAATTAATTATACAAATTAAAATATAACTTGGAAAATTATGGGATGAATTTTATTAGGTTCCCTATGCTCTGAGGAGCTTAGGAAAAATATCAGGATAGTTTTGATAATTTTGTATATTTCTATAGCTGGCTAAATGCCTAAAATTAGTATTAATTTATTTAAGATAAATATTATTTAAAAATTAATGAAATTAATTCCAAATTGTAAAGAAAAATCGTGTTGACTCACTGTAAAAAAATTGAAATTTAGTTGATTAAGTTTGAGTATTAAAGTTGATTTTCTAAGAAAGATTGTATTTTTGTACAATAAAAATTATATTAAGTTAAATACACTTAAAAAAATTATGAAAGTGGTTCTCTGAGTTCCTTGAACTTAAGGAGCTTTAATAAAAATATAAAAGGTAATTTTTAAAATTAAAATATATTGTATATTTAAATAACCACTAAAAATCATTAAACAATTATAATGATAAAACATAATTAAAAAAAATCATTGAATTTTGTCCAAGTGTTCCTCTGACCTAGGTGAACCTGTAATAATTCTCTCATGAACAAAAATCTTATTTTGATTAATTAAAGATACTAATATTGAAAAATCCTATTTTTTAATTAAAATAATTATATAAATTAAATAAAAATCTAAAACATAACATCTTCTCCATTGATATTTTAATTAACTCATGATTGAGTCTCCATGGAAATTTTAAGGTCACTTCAGTTTCATTTGATATGTTATGGGATAGGGAGCCCTATGGTCAAAATGTTAATTTTGGAATTTTAACAACTTAATTAAATTTTAAAATTAATCAAAGAGTAAATGGGTAGTATTGATTATAATAAAATCTCTTGTGTGTTTGAAATATGAAGGGCTAAGTGGTAGAAACCAATTTGCCATCCTTTTCATGATAAGGGTAACATTATAATTTTGATAATTATCATGATTTAGAAGATAATTCAATTAAGATGATCTTAAGGTATAGGGCTTAAGTTATGAAGATAATAATTCACTCATTTAAAGCCCACTAATTGATGACTGGATACTAAGTTTGATATTAATGAGAATTAGAACTTCATTTTACTTAATGTTTAATTATTATAAAATTACTATAAAAATATATATTAAAATCAAGTGGGCTTAATAGTGAGCTATGTTTGATATGTAAGAATTGTCTTAGAAAATATGGATTAAATTAATTGATAAACACTTTCAAAAACTTTAGGCCTTACTTTAACTCTGGGCATTAAAATCCTTAATGTCTTTGTACTTTCCCTTTAGGGTAGCCATTCATAAAATTGTCAAATGAAATGATAAGTGACAATCAAACTTCCTTCATTTCTTGGGATAGTTGAAATATCAAGGTTCACTAAGCAATGGAATAATTCAATTTTAAGATGATTAATGAAACAATATAATAAGTTCAAATATTTCAAGGGATTTCAAAAGTTGTTCAGGGTCGTGTCCCGAAAATTTGAAGATCTCTTGGATATTTTGAGGTACGATTGAACATATTATATTTTGTTCTATGAAATCATTCCCTAAGATCTTTCAGGACTCATTAAGTCATGGTTTGAGGTTTTTTAGCTACACCTTCAACTATTCTAGTCTTTCCTGTCATATTTAATTTTCTACATATATATATATATATATATATATATATAATACATGTTTTGAAGCTTAAAGGCCAATTCATTAATATAAGGAAGGATACAGAGGTTTTAGTGGGTGGAGGGTACGAACCAGCTCACAAGGTATACAAATCCACTTAAAAGAATGAAAAATACAAAGTGCATACATACAACTCCACTCAATGTATCCAATGGAACCATGCTCACTTTGTGATTTAATGTGCTTTCTCTTTGTTTGTTGCTTCTCCTGGATGCTTCTATTGAGGATTGTTGGGTGTTCTATACAGTGGTTGATTCTTGGAGCTGGCTTAATCACCTGTCCTTCTGATCATGTCTCTCCTCTTTTTGCACCAGCTGCTCTACATCACTGATTTGTTTTTTGGTATTTTCCTTTACAGGAATGCATACATAGTTTCGGTTATGTTTTTTTGTGTGGAGTTTTAATGTGGTGGTGTGAGAAATTGTGTTTTGTTTTTTTTTTTTAGCTTTGGGGATCCACCACCCCTCTTCTCTTTGTAACTTCTTTTTGAGTTAATAGAATCAGAGGTGAATAATGCTCCTTCCCAAAAACAAAAGATTATATAAAAGAAAAGTAACTTATAAGAATTGAAAATGGTTAATGTGATGATCTAACATGAGGTAGATCAACACAATCTCTCTGAATCAGCAATTAAGACTAAAATCAAATGAAGCTCCCACATGAAACTCCATTCTATTAGCACCAAGCTTGGCTAAATAGCCTTTCGAATTATTGGCTTCCATATAAACATGAGAAGATTTAATATTTAAGCATGGTGACAGTAATTTTCTTTTATTTCAGTGAAAAAATAATAGTCCAATGACTGCTAAAAGTATCATTGCAAACCTGAAAGAGTTTACTATCACTTATTTCCACTATAAAGTTTTTAAGTTTTAGATTTTTAACCACTAGAAAACCATATAGTAAAGCAAAGAACTCAACATAATGAACTGAAATACAAATACAAGGGGCATAGACGAACAATAAACCTTTCCCCTGAGAATTTCTTAGAAGACCACCTGCATCAGCCAAGCATTTTTTATGGTTGCCAAAAATATTAAGCTTTAGTTAAAGCCCAATAGGATTCACCCAAATAATTATTTTGCTCAGAGTAAATCTAGAGGCATCCTAATTTAAACTGATTTAGCTCCAATTGTTCTCCCCCCTTATTCTGGTAAACTTGTTCTTATTTATAGGTAATTCAATTAATGAGTTTATAGGAATAAGAATCTTATCAACATCAGAGTCCATGCCATGGTGCTTCCATTTATTCTTCTCCAACCACAAAAATCAAAAGATTAATTAACTAATTAGATTTAAAATATTTACATTAGTCCACAAACAGAGTTTCAGCAATATAAACCTTGTTCAAAAGATATATACCCTTTAACATGTAAGAAAATATTATAATTAGAAGTCAACTTTCTCTAAATACTCATAGCAAACATGCTTTACACAAAAAATGAGAGATACATTCTTCCTTAATCTTGCACATTAGGCAACAAGAAGGCAATCTAAGTCCTTTGAGTCTTAAAGTGTCATCAACATAAAATAGTTTAAAGTTTAGTCTTCAGGTAAATGAAGATTGTGATGGTTTAAGATTAAAGATCCATATATTATCCCCCTTCTGACTTGGATAATTATGATGCTTGCTAGCAATAAAATTTAAAAGAAAACCATTTGAGGAGATCTTAATCACAACATCCTTTTTATAAGTATCAAAGGGAATATCAATGATATCATTTACGAGATAACGAGGAAGGCAAGAAATGATGTTTTCCATATTCCAAAAAATACAATTCCAGTAATAACACACAATATGATGATAATTTTGAACTTCATTTGTGTGATTCTTTAAAGGACCCATTGATGTCCAATAATCTAACCAAAAGGCAATTTCCCCGTTATCAAGCTCCCAAGTCACAAAATACCCAAATTTCTCTCTTATTTTTAATATTTCCTTCAAAATATTAAAATCCCCAAATTTAGGTGTGAAAATTAAAGGTTGAGTAGTTTTACAAAATTTTTTAAGCATAAAACTGGCACAGATACTAGTGTTCACTTTGAATTTGATCCAGAGTTTACAATAAATAATTTCCATGGAATAAGTAAAAGATTTAAACCTAAACCAAAGTTTTTCCTTGGTTTACAGAGTTTACTCCAAGAGGTATCCATAAGAACTTATTAAGGAATCATTCCAATTTAACTTGTGTACTCTTATCATCTTTGTAGTTTGAAAGCAATACATGGGAAAAGTGTTTAACAAACTTCTTAGAAAAGTAAGCCTACACTCAAAAGATAACAGAGAATTTTCCTAACTTTTGATTTTCTTTAGCACTTTAAGTAAAACATCACCATATAGGATATTTTTCTTCCTTTTTTTTGTTTAGTTTAACACTCAGGTATTTGATAGGTTGATAACCACATTTAAACCTTATGTATTGAGGTATCTAATTTTTCCTCTCCACAGAAATCTACTTACTAAAAAATATTTCACAATTATTTTTACTGAAAATTATACTATAAACCTTTTAAAAGTGGTTAGTGTAGTAATAATATGATTAACATAATTTTCACTCATGTTATAGAAGATAATGATATCATCAGCATAAGTTAAGTGAGAGACTAAATCACTCCCTTTAGCATAAAACCCATAATCCTTACAAAGCTCCATATGATGATTTATCTTTAGAGATAAATAATATAAAGCAAATATGAAAAGAATAAGTGATAAAGGATCTCCTTGTTTTAAACCTCTTTTAGATTTAAAATATCCATGGAAAGCTACATTAACGAGTAAGGAATAAAAATGTTTTTTTGAAAGAATATTTATTTATAAGACTGTAGAAGGCTTCTTTAAAACCTTTGCTTCTTAGCACATTAGTGATGAACTTCCAACTAATGCTATCAAAAGCCTTTTCTAGATCAAGCTTTACAATATCATAGGATCTTCCATAGTAATTATCAATATCTAGAAGCATCTTCTTTGTGATAAGGAAAATATCATTAATACTTCTCTTTTTTATGAAAGTATTTTGTTGAAGAAAAATAAGATTTTTTAGTAAGGGATAAAGTCTTTTGATAATGATTTTAGTAATAAATTTTGAGACCATAGTGGTGAGACTTATCGCTCTAAGATTCTCCCACTTATGCTTATGATTATCTTTATGAATGAGGGCAAGAGTTTAGCATCTAAAATATTTATAAGGAATCTCTCCCTTAATGAAATGTCGATTGACAGCCACCACATCAGTCTTAACAACATCCCAAGCATGAATAAGGAAGGCTGCAACTCCCATGAACTTAACCATCCATGGAATCTGAATGTGGTTCTACTTTGTTGAGAATTACACAGCCCTCTTGGGTCTTAATGAAATTACAACGAACTTTAACACTACAACAGGACTTTATTGTAATGTAAATAAAGAGCAAGTAAAAACCATCACATTGATAATTAAATCCACTTTAAACATGCATCACAAAATCCTAAACATGAATTCTACTCATTACAAAATGAAAATAATGGCAAATCTTCTCATGCCACTATTTCCAGAGAAGAAGAAAGAGTAAGAGAAGCCCATCACAAAGCACGAAGAAAACACAACGGAAACTTCATTTAACCAAAAAAATCCACTAGATAAGTGTTTATAAAACCATAAGATAATGAAGAACATAATACTTAGCTTTTTTCCTTTGAAATAAAGAAGAAAATTTTTCCCACAAAGTCTCCCGCTGAACCATGAAATTCTAGAACATCTCCTTACCATTTCTCTCAAAATATCCTCTCCAATCTCTCCAAAAGGATAGAAATCTACATTGCGACTCCTATTCTAAGAAACCTAAACTTTCTCCACACATTTCCTAACATTCCTCTCACAAAAATCTCTTCTTTTCTAACCTAAATTCATTCTTTTAAAGTATAGGGACGAAGTTTGAAGAGTTGCCACAAGCACCCTTCCAAAAAGCGTCTAAATACATTGAATTTAAGCCCATAACCGTCCCGGGCGCCGTCGGCGGGCTTGAGGGAGCTGTCGGCGAGCTTTTCTATCATTTTTCGGTCTTCTCGCGTAAAGCTTGCCGTTGGTGCCGTTTTGGCGCCGTCGACGAGCAGACTGCGCAGCTTCACCGTTTCGCTCCGTTTGCTTCCGTTTTAGCTCCATTTCGCCCCATTTGCCCCATTTCAGTTTCGTTGCATTCTTAACAGATAGCCCTACAAAATAAGCATTAAAAAAACCTTCCTTTAAAGTGTAATCTCGTTCAAAAATATGCAAGAAGTGTAAAATGGATTAAGCATCCAAAGACTTATCGAAAGCTGACAGGGCAAAATATCATTTCTTGCTCGTTTTTGCTCCAAATTGCACCGTTTTTGCATCTTTTTGCTCCAATGACCATAATTCATCATACCTGCAAAAAAAACATCAATAATAACCTTCTTTAAAGTGCAATATCATCAAAATCAGTGTAAAATAGGTATGAAAATCTCAACATATTTTCTTTTGATCATAAATGAGGTTACCCCCTCTACTGATTTTATCTAAACCCAGAGTGAGTTCTTGTGCCAACAACACATTATCATTAATGGATCTACATTTAATGAAGGCGGTTTGGTTTGGACAGATAATCTGGTCAAGATGTGGTTGAAGTCTTCTCATAATGACCTTGCTTATGTGTTTGCTTATGATAGATGTAAGGCTTAT
>NW_018250294.1:22712-36816 GCF_001263595.1 Phalaenopsis equestris | reverse complement strand
ATGGATCCAAGTTTCTTTAGGGCTCTCTAGGCTGACATTCCTTTTGGCTAGGGGGTGTGCACTGTTTGGTTTTATTTAAAGAACCGAATCAAACTGAACTGATTTAATAATTTGGTTCGGTTTTAAATAAAAAGTTTAGACTTTTGGTTTTAAATTTTTTTTCGACCGAACCAACCGAGAACCAAAACTTTAACTTAGGATATCTAGGTAGCCTAGGGTTCCTCGTTTTTACTTTTCTGCTTCGCACAGTTGCGCCGCTTGCTTCATCCCCAATCCCAATTGGCCATCGCTTCCCTGCCTGGTCTCTCTCCTACCTCGATTTGTTGGCATTTCCTTTTGGGTATAAGACCGAAGGCTCAGCGAGGTACGATCTAAACGGAGGTGTCGTCAAAGGTGGAAATGGGAAAGCCATAGATGCATGAAGAGTCTTGGTTCCCTGGTTCGTACTTCTACTTGCCTAACTTAGGCACATAGTCTTGCAACTTTTCCATTGGTTACCCCTAGTTTTTCTCTATCTTCCTCTACAACGAAAGTTTGCTTTCTTTAACCCTAAATGACCAGTGAATTCCTATGTGGCTTTGCCTTTTTCTTTGCATATACTATGGAGTAAGGGGTTGTTAATATTAGTTGAGTTATGTGTTCTTTTCTTTCAGGAATATGCTCCTAAAATTTAAGTATGGTGGGAATCTTGAAAGAAGATAGCTTATGGGCTTTTTGTTTTCATGGATCATTGATTAATCTCCTTTTTTACACTCGTTAGCTTAGTTTTAAGGCTATAGTAATGAACATCTGCTCGATATAAAACATTTTTGTTGTTTTTCGTAAGTTAAAACAATATTACTGCTACTTGTTTGGGTGATTTTGTTTTTAATATTTTTTTATCTTAAGTGAAACCGGATATTTTCAGTGTGAAATTGTGCAAGCAGATAGCTTACTGTCCATTTTACTTTTCTAATATTGTGTGCAAACCATATATTTTCAGTCTGTTAGTATGCTACTTCACTGATCTCTGAAAGGCTAGTTGTATAAAGCTGTTTGGGTGATTTTCTTTCAGATTTCTTTGACAGATTGAATATCTTTTGGTTAGTTCTTTTGATTTTCTGCGACATAAACTTATGGTGATAAATATCTTATTAAAGATATTTATGAGTTTTTTTTTCTCTATATAGGAATTTTTTTTTCTTTTTCTCTGTTTATTAGGTTTTTGTTAAAGCCTTAAGGTTTAAAGGCTTTGAGAAAACCTCCATAGGTTATACTCAACCTCTTCTGCTTATTCATCATTGATTTTATAAATACTATACAAAGCTCTAAGAGGCTGGGAAGAAATCAATACTTGAATTTGTAAATTTTTTTAGCCAGGTTTTCCAATTGTCCAATTTTCTTAAGCCGGCTTTTCCAATTGTCCAATTTTCAAATCAATCCTTATTTTTTATACTTACCGTGCAGTTAAACCCTCGTTATCTCACTTCCTTTATTTCACTGGGAAGGAATCAATGATTGGACTTTTTTTTTTCCTAAGGCTTCTTGAGTTCTTGTATATGTTTTTCTCAGCTTTAGCATTTAGGACTGATCTTTGGTTGCATTTATAAATATTTGATGGGACTTCTCAATTTTTTCTTGCATATGCAGTGATGCCTTCATTATCTCATTTTTTTATAATTTATTTAGATGTCGCATTGCAGAGAGAGTTCATATGCTTTGGATTCTTCTCAACAACAAGTGTCTATTGACTCTGCCTAGCAAGTTAATTAATTCTCTTTGAGGCGTGAATGCTTCCAGTATCAAATTAATTAATGAAAAGAAAAGAAAGTCGATAATGCCAAGATCTGATATTTGGGATCATTTTACCAAAATCACAGCTAATGATGGAGGAAAGATGAGTAAATAGAATTATTGCGGAAAAATACATCATAGTGATCTAAAACTTAATGGTAAAACATATTTATGAACACCTCTTTTTTTTGCCAAAAAAATTCTCATAATCTTCAATCAAGTCAGCTCAATTAGTATTGCAACCAAGTGTTAAAAGAGATGAGATTGATGGAGGTCTTAAAGCATGGAGATTTAATGGAGATAATGTTAGAAAAGCTTTAGAATTTATGGTAATCGTAGATGAATTTCTCTTTAAATATGTTGAAGTATATGAGTTCAAATACTTCATGTCAAAATATTGTCCGATAGTTCAAATTCCTTCTCAATGAACACTCGGGACTGTTTTCAATTCTACTTAAGATGAGAGGGCAACTTTGAAACAAAATTTTAAGGAATCATGTAAAACAGTATGTTTAACACCTGACACTTGAACACTCATTCAAAGAATGCTCATTATATTGATGATGATTGGAAATCGAGCAAAAGAGTAATTAATTTTTGCCCAATATTTAGTTATAGAAGAGAATTTGTGGGACAAGAAATGAAAAAACGCTTAGTTGATTGTGGTATTGATGTAGTTTTACAATCACAGTTGATAATGCAAGCTCCAACAACGATATCATCACTCGCAAATTTTTTTTTTTTTTAAAAGAGGTGAGAGTATGCTTGATAGTAGGTTCCTACACATGAGATGCATTGCTCATATCATAAATTTAATTATTCAGGATGTGATCAAGGATGTGGGTTATTCTGTACTTCGTATAAGGGATGATGCTAGGTTTATAAGACAATCTTTTGCCCCGCTTTATAAGTTTAAAGAAAGCATTGAAATAAAAAAAAAAAATTCAAACTATGTGTTTATTATGCTTGG
Organism: Phalaenopsis equestris; assembly: GCF_001263595.1. Taxonomy (NCBI): domain Eukaryota; kingdom Viridiplantae; phylum Streptophyta; class Magnoliopsida; order Asparagales; family Orchidaceae; genus Phalaenopsis; species Phalaenopsis equestris. Next base: position 34,073 of record NW_018250294.1, on the reverse strand, counting down.
ATGTGCCTATAAGATGGAATTTAATATGTTTGATGTTGAATTCAACATTAAAATTTGAGAGAGCTTCTGAGCGCTATGAAGTGATGGACCATCAATTCAAAACTGAATTTGAGAAGAATGAGGGAGTCATGGACTAAATGAGGTTCCACACAATATTGATTGGGAGAACACAAGAAGACTGATATGTTTCTTAAAGAATTTCTATGAGCTAACTTTACGTATTTCCGGCTCATTGTAGTCACATCAAACACATTTTTTTCATGAAATTGCTGAAGTTTTGTGTATGTTTTAGAGATGGGAAGTGGATAAAGACCTTAAAATTAGAAACTTGGCTAAGAAAATGAAACTAAAATTGGATAAACATCAAGTTTCCATTGATAAGATAAATTTGATTATATGTATTGCAGTCATTCTTGATCTTCGATTTAATTTAAGAAATATTGAGTTTCTAGTCATGTATATGGATAATAAAGGTCCCGAGGGAGTTGTCTTAGCACAATTAATATGGTCTGTTATGATATGTTTTATGACTACAAGATGAACATAGTTGGTTAAAATAGAGATGAGAACAACAATGAGATAAAACAAAGTCACATAGTGATTTAAAAGATTGTGGGAGAAAATATATGATGATTGAAAAGTTTAGGCGACACAGTTGTGAGAGTGAAGAATTTGGTAACAAGAAAAATTTTAAAAAATATTTAGCTAAAGACTCTGAAACTACGTAAGAGGGTTTTGATGCTTTGACATGGTGGAAGGTTAATGCATCGAGATTTTAAATTCTTTCTCATATAGCTAGAGTTGTCCTAGCAATTCCAATATCCACAGTTGCATCTGAGTCTACATTTAGCACAAGTGGTCGCGATCTTGATGTTATTAGGAGTTCATTATCTCCAAAAATTGTGCAAGCTCTAGTTTGCACTCAAAATTGGATGAGAACAAAATGGACAAATGAGTCTGTCTGTGTTGAGGAGAATATTCGTGATTTAGATAAATTTGATGCAGGTAAAATGTTTGTTAATAATTTTCTTTTATCAATTTTTATTTATAAATTAATATTAACTCTAATTCTTTATTATATATTATAGATTTATCGAATATTGCAACAGATTCAACATTTTGGTAACGTATTGATAGTTTTTATTCTCTGTTTGGGAGGCTGGAAGCCTGGATTGGTATTTTTTGTTCTTTGTTTATTCTGTTGTTTGCTGTTTTTTATTTTGGAAGTTGTAGTGAGTCATTGAAAAGTTTAAATATTATTATGTGCAGATGCTATTGTTGGGACTTGTTGGAGTTGGTTGGTTGACTCTTGGCCTCAATTTGGAAGGCTGGAAAACCGGATTGTTTTTTTTTTTTGCTCTGTTGTTTGCTGTTTTTTTTCTTTATTTTTTTTATTTTGGTGGTTTTGGTGAGTGGTTGAAATGTTATTATGTGTAAATGCTATTGTTGGCCCTATTTGGGACTTGGTTGGTTGGCTCTTGGCCTGGATATTGGAGACTGGAAGATTGCTTTGGTGTTTTCTGTACAGTTTTTGCTTTCTGTAAAGTTCACAACTGGATTTAAGAGGATAGGAGACTAGAAGACTGCATTGGTTGGCTCTTGTTTCTGTTTTGTGTGCAGTTTTGGCTAATTGCTGAAACTTGGGAGTTGGCTTTTGTTTATGTTTTCTGTACAGTTTTGACTGAATTGTTGAAACTTAAGAGTTGGCTTTTATTTCTTTTATTATTATTTTTTTTAAGTTTTGTTGAATTGCTGAAATTTAGGAGTTGGCTTTTGTTTCTGGAATTCTGTTTATATGCTAAGAACGGCGTAAGGGTTCTGGTGAGTTATGAAAATAGTTTGAGCTGAATTGCTGAAACTTGGGAGGCTAGAAGTCTTCATTCTTTGGGTATTTCTTCTGTTTTCTGTGCAGTTTTGGCTGAATTGCTGAAATTTGGGAGTTGGCTTTTGTTTCTGTTTTCTATGCAGTTTTGATTGAATTGTTTAAACTTGGTGAATTGCTGCGCTTTAGAGTTGGCTTTTATTTCTGTTTTATGTACAATTTTGGCGAATTTCTGAAACTTGAGAGTTGGCGTTTGTTTGTGGATTTCAGTCTGTATGCCAAGAAGGCATAAGGGTTTTGGTGAGGTATGAAAATCTGAGTTAAATTGCTGAAACTTGGGAGGCTAAATGTCTGCATTGGTTGGCTCTTGTTTCTGTTTTTAAGTTGCTTTCTCGGAAAACTTATGATAATATGTTCAACCACATTTGCTGAGTATGTAAACCATTTAGGGCAGGAGAATTTGGCTATAAATTTGATTTAACTGAAATTGACATGATAATACCAAACTAAACTGAATCTGTGATGTGTTAGTATTTGTCCCTCGTACCAATTTCCATATTTGAAGTTGTGATCAGGTTAAATTGGCACTTGTTGAAAACCTGAATTTACTTTCAATTGTGTCTCTGTTGGATTGCTTTTTATTGCAAAATATTAAATATCGCTGTGTAGCTGATCATGCTTTAATCCACGAGATACTAAATGCATTATCTACTCATATAGTTAAGTAGTGTTCTTTAACCCGAAGAGAATGAACAAAGACCGTCAAATCTATCCTTTGAACATGAAAACAAAAGCACGGTTTGCTGTTTGCTGTTTTGATGGCAAAAAACAGGCTCTTATGTGGATTGGGAGACAAAAAGCATGCCTGATTAAAAAAGCCCAAATTAGGGTAGATGTAGAAATTAGGTACGAGAATGGTGATGAGCCTTATATGAATCGCAAGTAATGTTGTTGCTTGAGAAAGTTCCCTTGGTTTTTTCTATGCTCATAAGATGTTCCTGTTGTTCTAGGTATCAGCTGCTGAAATGTGGGCTAGTGCTCTTTGTGCTTTGGAATAAACAAATAGGGAGAGAATATTATATGTATCATAATTTTTCATAAAATAGTGATGAAAAAATTTTGTTCAGGGTAACAGGATACAGATATGATTGTCTAGGTTATCAGAAGTTTGTAATTCAGAGCAATTATAGTTATTTTAGAAAGTCAAAGAATTTTAGAAAGCTAATGTTGACCTGCTTAAGTGGGTCAAGGGATTTTTCTTACCTTTTGTGCAGAGATTCATTTCTTGCCTTCTATGAATGAAAGATTCTCTTGGATATGGCTGCCAATTCAAATTGATCGGAGACTTTCATCTTCAAATTGTCTATTTCTTAGTGAAAAAATAGATGTTACTGTTTGCTATCCTTCTAGTTCCCTAACTTCTGCTATTTTGTGTAACACTTGTTATCGGAAATTGTTATGTTGAGTTCTATTTTCCATTTATCTCTTTTGTTATTGTGTCTTGCAGGTATTTGCCGCAGAATACACTTTGATATGTAAAATATTTGACTATCAAAAGCCTTATATTTGTTTTATGGATGGGGTGACCATGGGCTTTGGCATTGGTCTTTCAGGCCACGGTCGTTATCGTATCATTACTGAGGTACAACTTCTATTGGAAATCATTGACCAAAATCCTAGAACTAAACCAAATGCAACCTATCATTGTTGAAGTTTTTCTGGTGCAAATTTTTCTTGGTGTGCTAGCGAACTCTTTTAGCAATGCCAGAAAATGGAATTGGCTTGTTCCCTGATGTTGGCTTTGCTTATATAGCTGCACAAAGCCCTGGAGGTGGCGCTGTTGGTATGCTATTAAAGTCTTATTAATTTCTCTTACATTCTTCAAATTTCTCAATAATTGCAACAATACAGTTTCAATTTTCAGAGTAGAATTGTGCAAATTTCTGTTTTGTTGACTTGTAAAAGTTAGTCCGTATTTTATTTACAATATTGAGATATCTGATTTTTTAAGCCAGCTCCATTTCCTTAGCGTCAATTAAAATAGAAAATTAACATCAGTATAGCTTTCTTATATCAAATCATGCTATGTTGATTTGTACTTTTTGAAGAAAATAATAATATTTATATTGTTCTTTTATTTTAATTTATTTGGCAGTAACACGTGTGCTGTGTTTGATTTCTTATTGACTTATGTTTGATGTAATTGATCACAATAAATCTGACAAGCTTGGCATTGAGATACATATTCAACAATATTTTTCTTCATACATGGCAGCCAAAATATCAATTTCAAGGCCTTGTACATTTTAGTGCCGCCTGGATGAATTGTATAACCCGAATAATGAGCTTCATGTAAGATTTCTTGTCTCAAATCAGAATCAAGAGGTACCCATAACTGCAGCTTATTTCTGATAATACCATTTTCATCGACAATTATATCCGACCTCTTTCCTAATTGAAGTTGTTTCAGAAGTTATGAATATTCACTATTAACTTTCTGAGCTGCCTTAATTCTATCCATTTGTCACGATCCGAACCGGGGCTTGGAGTTCACCACGACGAGAATTGACGATCGGACAGTGAAAATCAATTTTCTGTTATTCTAATTCTATCAATAGCAATTTAATATTTAAATAATACATGAAAGAGTCACTAAAGAAAGTAATAAAATTTAACAAGTAAACATTATTTTTTTTTGTTACTGTTCTTGTATTCTATATACAGTTGCTACTCTTCTATTCATCTTGTTCAGCTGTTTAAAAACTAGAATTAATATGAAAGTAACATAATGAGTTGTGTGAAGATAACTTGGGAGTAATCACACTTCTAAACTACAGTAATCCAATGATAAGAATTCAATATGCATACGAGTCTATAAGGAATATTATAATATGCTATTTTTTCATATTTTATAAGCAATTTAATATATGTACTTATAAACAATCTGATTTATGCTAATGTATGCATCAATGATCTTTTCCAAATAAACATATTCAATCTTCTATAAGCATTTACTTTAACTTTACTTTTATTTTATACTTTACATATACATCTGTCTCTGTGATGATCACTGTCAACAAACCTATCACACAATTAGTCGATATTGCCCCACCGGCTCCTGTTGGCATAGCGGTTACCTATCTACGCATCGCAACTGTCTAGGATGGAAAAACCCTTACCTGCCCTTGACCGATATTATCCTGTCAGAACAGCGGTTGGTAATGCAAACATTACAATTATCTGGGGAGGTAAATTTTGGTCTACTCATCCCTGACCAATATTACCCCGTCAACATAATTGTTAATGATCTGACCATCACAATTGTCTGGGGCTGTACAAAAACTCAACATGCCCGGGTATACTAGCGTCCATTGCCTGTATCATTAGATTTTGGTCTTCTAATCATGCACATGCAAGTATTCACATATCAATTATTTTATTCTTCATACACATTATTCTGAGACATCTTTATGCATTTGCTGACATGCATATTTATTCTACTGCACAACTATTTATTAAGTATATCATTCATATATATATCTCGGGCATACTTATATTTATCTCATACATACCTCTTACTTATATCTATCTAATACATATTTTTTATTTATATCATACATATCTTTCTTGCATGTGTATCTAAATATCATTCATCTCATGCAAATATTTCATGCATGCAAATCTTTTCCTATTATGCTTATCATGTATATTTGTCCCATCAATATGAAAGATCTGATTAAACTAAGACATACATGAAGTCAAACATACAATATGAAATAAACAAGATTACTTAAATTTAGAAATGTTATTACTCACCTCAGTTGCCATATTAAACTTTTCATCTTCGACAGTTAGCTGGAGGTTGCGGTGACTTTTATGTTGAGATTAATAACCTATAAGACATAATATTAAAATTTAATACTCTAGTAATTTTTGTTAATCAAATTAATTTTCTTAACTTAGGATTAATTTACCTGAAAGTTACATGGTTGTTTTACAGCGAATGTCCACACTCGCCTCTAGTTTCCCGCTTCGATTAACAACCTAAAATCCACAATTAACTTCAAATTTAAATATATTTTGGCTAAAAAAAGTAATTTAACTAAAAATATAATGATTTGCTAAAACATATCTTGAACAACCTTCTCGGCGACAACTCTTCTCCAAAGTGTCCAAATCTACATGTCCCTTCTCTGTATATTCTCAAACTCTTTCCTTCACTGAATTCGTGTTAGAATACCTTACGGAGCTCACAAACCACATTCAACACAAGATTGCAGCCTTCGACAACTATCAGAAAGGAAAAAGCACAAAAAATGAGGAAACACTCAAAATAGAAGCTAGAGAAAGAAAATGAACCTCTCAAATAGTATGAAATTGGGTTCAATACTGACTAAAAATACCCCGTAGTCTTAAAATGAAGATTGCGGCACTTTGTGGGCTACCCAGTTGCAGACCGTGGCTCAGGTACAGTGCAGAGTCGTGTAAAAGCTTACGGGAAGGGAAGGAAACGGAAGTTGGGGAAGAGGTGCAATGCTCAGGTGGCCTCTTGTCGCCTCAGCTCTCGTCTGCGGGTTGAGCTGCGATCGCAACCCCTCATAGGAGCTTTTGTTGAGCTCGATCGAACGAGGGAGGGTGAATGAGTGAAACCGAGTGGGGGAGAGGGAATTCGGGAGCAGGGGAAGAAGTTTCGAGAGTTTTAACCTATTCAACGTATTTAACACATGGTAAGTTAGTGGGGAACAGTAATGCGAGATTAAGGAGGGTTAATTAAAGTTTAATTAAATTTGTTTAGTTAAACTTATAACTTCAAATTTTTATTTGTCTCAATTTATTCATAATTAAATTACGATGCTTTATATATAACTAATTGATTTTTTCGTGTAGAATTTTATAAATTTATTTTGATTGAAATCCGAGTGGTGCAAAAATTGAGGTACAATTTAAGTCGCAAAAAAAATTCTTCGTTTTCTCAAAAATTGGTTATTACATTATTTCATCCTCGAAATTCATAAATTCCACATCGACTATGAAGAAGAAACAAAAGTGATTACAAATATCTGTTTTTTGTGAAGTGGTAACTAAAACATGTGATAAACTAGACATCTGATAAATCCAAGATAATGCCCAAAAGACAAATCATCCATCAAACAATGTATCAACATCAGTAGAAACAGTTTCTTCTAATTCTTGACGAGTTGGGAATAAACTTTTGGTTGAATGTTTTGTCTTGGTTTCTCATCACGGGCCACATTATCAGCTTATGCTATCCTCTGCTGACTATTTTTAGGAGTAAATCCTTCTTGAAAATTCCCTTGAGCTGGATTCCTTCTTGAATGAACATCTAATGTGAATCTTTGAACACCATTAGGACAATTTCTCCTCTGATGTCTAGGCTGTCTGCATAAGTAACACTTCTTCGACCCAAGTAAACATTCACCGCGATGTTGCTTTCCACACTTAACACAGAACTGTACAGTGCTACTGCAAGCCAAGCTAACAGCTCCACTAGTGCAAGACGACATGTTCTTCCCACTAGACTCTTCTTCTGAATGAGATGTTGGTGCCACTTCTTCTGAACTTTTCCTCTTTGCAACTCTCTTCACTTTTTATTATGCTGGAAATCAATCTCCACTGCTTAACACTCTCCACTAGTACTGAATAGTCTTCAATTTCGAGTGGCACTAGTTGCTGTTTGATTGAATCTTTCATTCCAGAAATAGATTTATGACATTTCTCCTCTGCATTTAGAATAAGTTAGGGTGCATATCTCGATAGCATAATAAACTTATCTTTGTATTTCATAATTGTCTGTTCTCCTTCCACCAACATAATGAACTTATCTTGCATCTATCTTCTAGTTGACAGTGGTACAAACCAATCTCTCTGAAGGCTTTTATAAACTCGTCCCACGTCACCAAGTGGCTTGTTCTTCCTCGAAACTTCTCATGCATTTGTCCTTGCCACCGTCTCTCAACGTCCCCTCAAAAGCAAAAGTGACAAGGGTAACTCTTCTCTCCTGTGGACATGACATACAATCTATGATTTTCTCCACTTTCAATAGCCAATTTTCTCCTTCCATCGACCCTCCTGCTCTAAAAAACAAAGGCGGTCTCATATCTTGAAAAAGCTTCAAGTATTATTTCTATTGGTGCTTCTCCACTGGTATAAGCTTGAGATTGAGAATTTTTAATCGAGTCACAACATCATCATATAAGAGAAATCACCAACACTGGCTGTGACATTTTGGGGTACAACAAATTCTATATTCTCATTTCTAACCTCTTCCTCTGGATCATCCATAATTTTAAAATAACAATCATATAATTTAATTAGACTTAATTAAAAATTTTAATTTATATTATTTATAACTTATAACTTAATCCAATTATCTTGTTGGCTCTTTCATTAAAATTCATCTTATTTAATCTAAACCTTCATTTTCATCTAATCCTCAGCTCTGATACGATTTTTGTTACGACCCAACTCAGAGCTTGAAGTTAACCAAGGGGGGAACGGACGGTCGGATAGTAAAAATCAATTCTCAGTTATTCTAATTCTATCACTTACAATTTAATATTCAAATAATACATGAAAGAACCACTAAAGAAAATAATTAAAATTAATAAGTAAAAATTATATCTTTCTTATTGTTGTTATCGTCTTTTGTATACATTTGCTCCTTTATATTCATCTTATTCAAATATGACAACAATATAATGAGTTATCTAAAGATAACACAGGAGTAATCACACTTGTAAACAACAGTAATCTAATGAGAAAAATTCAATATGCACGTGAGTTTATAAATAATCTTATATGATGTCGGTCTTTTATATTTTATAAACAATTAATATATATATACTTATAAACAATTTGATATATGTCAATGCATGCATTAAGGATTTTTTTTTCTAAATGAACATACTTAATCTTCTAAAAGCATTTACTTTAACTACTTTTATTTTATACTTTACATACACATCCATTTTTGTGAGGATCATTGTCAACAAACCTAACACACCCTTGGTCGATATTACCTTATTGGCTCTCATCGGCACAGTGGTTAGCGATCTACACATCACAATTGTCTAGGATGAAAATGTCTTCATCTGCCCCCGACCGATATTGTCCTATCGACATAGCAGTTAGTAATGTAAACATTACAATTATTTAGGGAGATAAGCTTTGTTCTACTCGCCCTAGACTGATATTATCCCGTCAGCATAACGGTTAGTGATCTAACCATCACAATTGTTTGGGATGGTAGAAAAACTCTACATGCGTTGATACACTGACATTTCTTGCGAGTGAAATACTCAAAACATGCACATGCAAGCGTTCAAATATAAGTTATTTCATTTTTCATACATATATTATTCTAAGATATCTTTATGCATTTACTAACATGCATATTTAATCTGCTGTACAACTATTCATTAGACATATCTTTTATATTCATGTTTATCTCTTATATTTATTTAATGCATATCTCTTACTTATATCTATCTCATACATATCTTTTACTTATAACATGCATATCTTATTAGTTTATCATACATATAATATTTATCTAAATATCATTCATCTCATGCAAATTTTTCATGCATGCACATATTTTTCTATTATGCTTGTCATGAATATCTGTCCTATCGATATAAAGGATTTGATTAACTAGGGCATGCATTTTGTTAAGCTTCAATCTTAGATAAAAAAGATCACTCTGCAATTACTCATCTTAGTTGCTACGCTAAACTCCTTATCTTCTATAGTTAGCTGGAGATTGCGGTGACTTTTACATGAGATCAAGGACCTATAAGACATAATATTAAAATTTAAGACTCAAGTAATTTTTGTTAATTAAATTAATCCTCTTTACTTAGGATTAATTTTTCTGAAAGTTATAGGGTCGCTTTGTAGTGAATGTCCATGCTCGCCTCGATCCTACCACCCCAGTTAACAACCCAGAATCTGCAATTAATTTCAAATTTAAATATATTTTGCCTGAAAAAAAGTTATTTAACCAAAAATATATATGATATGCTAAAACATACCTTAAACAGCCTTTTCGGCATCCAACTCTTCTCCAAAGCGGCCAAATGTTCTCCTTTCTTCTTATCTTCTCAAACTCTTTTCTTCGCTGAATTCGTGTCAGAATACCTTACGGAGCTCGCAAACCGAATTCAACACTTTCGGCACATGATCGACGCCTCCAACAGCAATAGAGAAGGAAAAAAAAAACACAAAAAACGTTGCAAAACTCAAAATGGAAGCAATATAAATAAAATGAAACTCTCAAATAGTATAAAATAGGGTTGTACTTACCAAAAATACACATAAGCCCTAAAATGCGGATTACGACACTCTGTGGGCCGCCCAGTTGCCGATCGTGACTCTGTTACATTGCAGAGTCGCGTTGAAGCTTATGGGAAGGGACAGAAACGGGAGATGGGGAGGAGGAGCAATGCTTAGGTGGCTGCTCATTGCCTCTGCTCTCGTCTACGGGTTGAGCTGCGATCGCAGCTCCTCATAGGAGCTTTTGCCGAGCTCGATCGAAGAGGGAGGGAGGGTGAACGAGTGAAATCGAGAGGGGGAGAGGGAATTCGAGAGCACGGAATGAAATTTCGAGAACTTTACTTTATTCGATGCATTTAATGCCTGGTAAGTTGGTGGGGAATAATAATGCAAGATTAGGGAGGGTTAATTAAGGTTTAATTTATTTAATTAAATTTATAACTTTAAATTTTTATTTCTCTTAATCTATTCATAATTAATTTATGATGCTTTATATGGAACAAATCAATTTTTCGTATGGAATTTTATAAATTGTTTTGATTGAAATTCGAGGGAAGCAAAATTTGAGATAAAATTTAATTCGCCAAACATTTTCTCCGTTTTCTCAAAAATTACTTATTACACCATTAGTGTTGGTTGTACGATCAATTGATGTAAATATGTCATATCTTCTGGTCTTTTGACCTCCAACTGCATAACATTAATTTCTTTAATCAATTGCAACTCCTAAGCAATAATCCAACTCGCACTACCTTTGGATTTACAGTTTAAAATTTGACATTGAGATACATATTCAAAAATATATTTCTTTATACTTGACCACCAGAATATGAATTTCAAAGCCTTGTTCATTTTAGTGTTGCTTGGATGATATGTATAACTTGAATAATAAGCTTCATGTAAGATTTCTTGTCTCAAATCAGAATCAGCAGGTACCCATAACTGCAATTTGCTCATGATAATACCATTTTCATCAACATTCATATATGACCTCTTCTCTAATTGAAGTTGTTTCAGAAGTTTCGGATATTCATTTTTAACATTCTGAGATGACTTAACCATTAGTGTTAGTTGTACGATCAATTGATGTAACTATGTCATATCACATGGTCTTTTGACCTCCAATTGAAAAGCATTAGTTTCTTTAATCAATTACAACTCCAATGTTATAATCCAACTTGTAATTACTGTGGATTTATAACTCAAAGCATTAATAACTACATTTGCTCGGCCAGGACTGTATT
>NW_018250294.1:13535-18842 GCF_001263595.1 Phalaenopsis equestris | reverse complement strand
CGCACACGAGTCACAACATACTAGAATCGTATAGAACATGTAAGATAAATTAGGTAATGAAAGAAACCATGATTGTTGTATATAATATGTAAATCATTTATTCATATATAGTCATAAGCATGTTCATAATAATTATCAATCCAATCCTAACACTTTTACTTGTAATGTTATAGGCATCAACTATTTCCTTGTCTTGTAATGTCATTGGATTGTCACCTAGCTTGAAGGCTACATTAACTATAGATAAATGTTGGCCCCCAACATGTTAATTATTATTAGCCCATGGTACCAACGATTCCCTATTTTCCGTCGGCGTCCAATCCCAATGGTTCCCGAAGTTTCATCATCGTCTGAGTATCAGCAGTCAGAAATCTTTCTGTTCCCTATCATTCATACTTGCAAGTATTTATGTAATTGCTTACCTAAAACATCATTTGTGTTATTTCATAAAACACAATTTCTATAACAAACATTTCTAAGATATTTCATATATCACATACATGAGTCATACCAAATGAATACCTATAGATAGTGACATATTCATCTATTTCATAGCGTATTAAAATCACATGTATCACAAGTGACAATCAATTTGCATTCATACAGTCAATGCATATATTCATCCACACTATGCGGGAAATTCTAAGTGCAACAGTGTCAAATACGATATTTATAAAACTCACAAGATTTATTATTCTTAAGTTGGCACATAATTATTTCACCTAAATTGATGAAACAACTTTACGATGAGTTTCTCCAAACTCGCCTCGAGCTTGTCGCACATTGTAGATAACTTGAAATTTATAAACATCTTAGGATTTCATACAATCGTAGCTCATTTCATGATTTAACCATAAACATAATTTATTCAAGAGTACTTGCCGCAAACGAGCTTTTTTACGGAACCAACTCTTCTACGAGATTTCCTATTGTTCTTTCCTCTTTCTCATATCACCCTAATCTTTCCTTTACTTCATCGATTTCATGCTAAAAGCCCTTACGGAAGCCCACAAACCAATTCTGTCACTTCCGATATAAGTTTGCCTCTGCTACAGTTATCAGAAATGAATTAATGCACATTTTTGTGGCATACATCAAAATAGAAATGCAATGAAGGAAAGGAATGTCACAATTAACGTGAAAGATGGTTTCTTACTCACCAAATTCATCATGGAACCCTGAAATGTCGTCTGTGACACTATGCGTGCCGCACTTCTCCGTCTCTTTGCATTTGTGCTACAATGATGAGCTTAGGAGCTCGCGTGAAGGAGAATACAGAGCGTAGAAGAGGAGAGCAGGAAATCCTAGTCGTTCAACCTAATCAAGCCATTGGCATGCCAGGAAAACTGCGAGGAGGTCGGCTGACTATAGTAGATATGCATGATTATGGGATTAATTGAGGTTAAAAAGTTAATCAAACTTTTAACTTCCTCATTTTATATCTTCTCATCCAATTAAAATTCATGCAGTGTTGTTTATTCGATTAATTGATTTGATCTGTAGAATTTTATAAATTTGATTCGATTGAAATCAGAGGGATTTGAAATTTTGGTTAAATTTTATCAAACTTCTTACCTAATTTCTAAAGTTTTGGGTGTTACTACTCTCCGCTCCTTATAAAAATTTTGTCATTGAACAAAATTTTTGACTTTACTTGAACAAAAGAGATATTTTGATCATATATCTTTTTCCTATGCAGCTTATTTTTAAGCATGTGCTTCCATTTTTATCTCGACAAAATGAATGTCTGTTCCTCAACTTCTTAATATCAGTTTCTAAAATTTTTTCAAGCTCTTCAATATAAGGTAAATTTTTTGCATGTTAATATCTTCATATGTAATTCTTTGGTCTGATTTTGAAAATCATTTTCTCATTTTTAAGATGTGAAACATCATGAATATCTGACATCAGCAAATACAACTAGCATGTAAGCAACTGGACCAATATTTTCTATAATTTCAAAACGACTGTTGTACTTGGGACTCAACTTACTTTCCTAATCAAATCTAATTGTACCTTTTATTGGTCCAACTTTTAAAAATACAAAATCATCGGTTTCAAATTCTACTACTTTGTCTTTGAGTCATAATATTTTTGCTTTTGATCTTGAGTATTTTTCAATGTGTCTCTGATTAACTTGATTTTTTCTATGGCTCCATCAACTAACTCAACACCTAGCATCTGATATTCACCCACTTCAACCCAACTTAGGGTGTGTTTTGGGGGAGCTTATTTACAGTGGTGGCGTTTTGAAAACGCCGTCGTCTGTTTGGAAAACGAGTTTTTGGGGTGTTTTTAAAAACGTTGTTGGCCATTTAAAATTAGACGCGGATCGCGGGCAGGACCCCGTGATCCGCGTTTCATAGGAGCGAAAGACAATTGTTGTCCCTAGCTCCCTCTGCCCTAACTCAGCGTTCGCCTTCTCTCCTTCCGTCGGATCTCTCGACCCCTTCAACATCTCGTCTGCCTCCTCGCCATCTTCTCTTTGCAAGCTTTATTTCTATTCCTTCTCCATGGAATCGCGCGCAGATAGACCTCTTTTCTTCCTTCTCCTTCTCCGATCGTTTGGTCCGTGGAATTGTTTATCCTATAGGGATTTCTTCTCTATTCCTAATCTTAGAGGTATTGTTGATGTCTATGCTTCTAGTAGACAAGTATTATTAGAACTCGTAATTTTACTTTCTTTGGGATTTTGGAGCCTTCGGTTGCTACTCATAATAATGTCAGATCCATGAGAAGTTTCATTAAGTGAGATCTGTGACAGTTCATTCATTTGCCAATGTTAGTAATGAGTTTTGGTTCTTTTGCTACCATTATTTATGTTGGTTGTTCAAGAATTGCAAGATTGGACTTATGGAATAATCCTATTGCTTAACCGCAAGGAGCTTCTTATTTCCCCTATTATTTAGTTTGATCGTTATAAGTTATGAATGGATTCCTCGATAGTTGGATGATGGTGGATTTGTAAAAGCTGCATATACCATTGTAATTAGAAGGGTTATACACTTACCAATGATTGTTATATTTACAGTATGTGAGCTCACATTCATTTGCTTGATAAAAGGTTCACATATACACCATTCAATGGTGTATGGCTGAATGATAAAATATTTATCTATAGTTCTATTCTTGAATATCTATATGCCTTATCATACCCCATAAAATGTGACCTTAATATGTGTGTACTCTTCAAACTATGCATGATTATTTTATTATAATTTCATTACAGCACAGATGGGGTAATGCTGAGATTGAGTGGTAGGTATGTAACTGCCCCTTTAATTACTATTGTGCCATGCAAATGTCTCCAATGCTTTGCTCTTTTCTAATTACTGCTGAGATTGGGTGGTAATGCTGAGAGAGAGAGGGTTGGTGATCTCTGAAACCAATGCATTTCTCCTTTTTAATGGCTAGTTGAGTCTGGGTTGCAGATTATCAGTTTTCAGTTTTTCAGTTTTGAAGGATACACAATTTTTTTGAGTTTTCAGTTTTTTAGTTTTTAAGGATACATAAATTTGTGTGGTAGAAAAGTAAGCTTCTTCAGAAATAATACTTTCAGGCAACCTGAAGTTCTTTTATTGTGGTTTAAGTAATTTAATGCAAATCACTATGCCTTTTTTTGTTTATTACCTGATGCACCTGGTGTATGAATGATGTCTGTTGTATACATCGAATTATTAGCAGAATTAAGTTGGATAGTTGAAGTGGGTGAATGCATCGAATGTAATGCTTTGTGACAAAATATGAAGTTCTTTAAATTATAACACATTTGTGAAGTTCTTATCTTCTTCATATGCACATTCATATGGTTATACATGAAATGCTATGTTGATGGTTGTTTCAAGTACGAAACACACAACTTCTTTATTATAAAATGCTGAGATATTTGCTAAAATCTGTGTGGGTGGAATTAAAGCTCACTACTACATATTCACTGTAACAAATATCCACTGTTCTCCATAGGATATAACAATGCTGCATCATTAATACATAGATATATTTACCTATTTGTGATTCATCATTTGGTGCAAATGGATCAGACAATGGAGATTTGTAAAGGTCATATTGGCAACAATAACTTGAAATATTCAACTTTAATTTGGGCAGAACAAGTATGCTTTAATGTGATTGACAGTGTTGTTGTCCTTTTCATCCTGATGGAGAGGATTAGGTGGGGCTTATGATGGATATCTTGTCATTTGGATAAATTTTTTTCGTTGGCACATGGTCCTCTAATTCTCAAAATGTGTGGTTTTTTGTTGGTACATTCAGATTACACGTTTTTTAATTATTAAACGGTTTTTTATCTACAAAAAACCTGTAAATAAACTGTTTTCCAAACACACAAACCAAAAAGCTGACAGCTTATCCAGAACATGGGCGGAATGATCATTTATCCAGAATCAACTGTTTTCGAAACGTACAAATAAAACAGCTAGTTAGCTTATCAGGATAAACTGCTTATCAACAGATTATCATGATAAACTGCTTATCTGAATAAGCTGCAGTTGCCCCAAATAGACTCTTAATGGAGTTTTGCATTTTTTTCTCATATACTGTTTCATAAGGAGCCATTTTAGTATTAGACTGATATCTATTTTTGCAGTGAACTTGATTATCAGAATGTGATCTTCTCAACTGCCTCTAAAATCAAGAACACAAAGCCTCAATAGGTCTTGCAGTACCTAAATTGCCCTTTCTAATTGTCCGTTGGTTTGTGGATGAGATGCTATACTAAAGTGTGGATGCGCACCCAAACCTTGTTGCATTCCTTTTCACAACCTGGATGTGATCTTCTATCTCTGTCATAAATGATGATTTTTGGAACTCCGTGCAATCTGATAATTTTTTTTACATACAATATGACATTTTTTCACTGAATCTGTTTGCCTGATTGACAAATGTCGGCGCTGAGAGGGGGTAAAGTTAAAAAGTTAAAGTTGGGGTTTGCCCGTAAGAAGCTGTCGGTCGCTGGGAGTGAAGTCCCGTCGCCCGCTTCGGGAGGACGCTTTAATTTACATATATATATATATATATATATATATAATTTTTAAAAAATATGAAATCAAATTGACCTCATATCTTCCACAGTTTAAATGAAAGAGTGCTCTATCTCAAATCCTGTATCTATCCCGAGGGATAAACACAAGACTTGTGGATGAGACTCGATCAGATAAACTAAGAAATATATGACATCCGTTTGGTCTGCGAAACCGTTTTATTTGCCGACAAATTCTCCTATTTAATACAAAGAATTAAATAGGGTTTATTTTAGGCTGGGTTCGGAAAAACTTCCTATAAGGGCAA
>NW_018250294.1:12159-13175 GCF_001263595.1 Phalaenopsis equestris | reverse complement strand
ACTTCAGTTTTGAGAAGAAATTATTAAAGTGTTTCATCCTGCTAATTTTATTTAATTAGAGCTTATATTTACGTGACATAGTCACACAAATCGCCTGGAAGATATGAGGGTTTACGTCGTATCAGATGACAACCTCGAAACCTAGAACGAGTTAGAACTTAAATTGCACAGTTTGACTGTACAAAGGCCTAACAGATAAAGTGAGGATTTATGTTGCGCTAGACAAACAACCTCGAAATCCTATGGCTTGTTGTTTAATTTCTAGAAAAGAAATGGTTTTGCTGGGGAAGACATGTTCTGCTGTTGAAGATAGTCGTGTTGTCCGCCGCGCTAGCTCCAAGCTCCCCGACGTGACGAGTTTAAATTTTTTAGGTTGTCCAGTTATAAAGTCAAATCAAACGGCCCTATAGTTGTAGTCCTCTAAACATCCTATATAAAAAGGAAATATGCTTAAAGCTATATAATATAAAATGTGTAATGCAGGAACAAACAGTAGAATGCATGTAGAACAGGTAGAAATATGAACAATATAATGTGCTATACAGGAAGAACGGTAGCAAGTAGAAACATGAAAATAAAGTACTGTAAAATATAAAGCAAATTTGTACGCCCGTGAGATCCGATGTTCCTTAAGTATAATAAGCCTAAATGCATCTCAAAAGCGAAGTCCGGAAGAAATCGTCATCCAAGAAATCCAAAGAAGAGCGTTACAACGACTCATGACAGAAAACTTGAGAGAATCAACGAAAAAGACTTAAGTAAAAGAAAATCCTCGAAAATTCTGGGAAAATCCCGAAAGAAAGGAAAAGTAACACGAGTGCCCTGTCCCAAAGCTTCGATAAAACAAAAAAAAAATTCGGATGAGGGGGACCGCAAGCACTCGTATGGGACTAGGCTCAGCTGTATATTTATTCTCGAGGGTCCACGAATGCTACTCGGTCACCCGAATGCTACTCGGTCACCCGAATGTATAGAACCCGCCCCTCGTCTAGAAGGGTGTCTTGAACCTCACTTAG
>NW_018250294.1:11115-11983 GCF_001263595.1 Phalaenopsis equestris | reverse complement strand
TGGGCCTGTCAATCACCTGGGAAGGTTCGAGCCAACTCCCGTTAGACTTATGTCGACGAAGGATACCATATCCTATTGTTCATCAAATGCCTGGATCTTGATGTTATAGGATAGAATATCTTTCTGCTCTATCTTGGGTGTTTTGTCATAAGCCCCCTACCCCACAAAACCCAAAACGACTACTTGCAACATTGCTTGATGGTTGCACATATAGCAAAAGGCTATACGTGAACACTTATGCATCAGATATAAGCATTAAAAAGAACAAACCAAGAAGTAAGGAAAGAAAAGAACAAAAATAGGTTGAGAGAAGGGACACTGATCCATCTAAAACACCAAAAAAGAGAATGGATCAGTTCTCAAAACTCGTACCGAAGATACCTGAAAAAGTAGGGCCTAAGGTCTTTCCTAACAAACATAAAGCGCAAACTCGCGCTAATTTTTCAAAACCCCAAAGACAGGATTGATCGAATCCACCAAATGCTTTTCCAAAATGAGGTTTAAGTTTAAAACCTCCCAACCTTCAAAAGAAAGTGACTTTGGGGAAACCACCATCGATATTTCCAAACTCATGCCAAAATCAAAATTCCCTCACTTTCGAATTAAAGAAGTCTCGTATATCAAATAAACATGAAATTTTCCCACAGAACTTAAATAAATGCTCAGGGCCGGGGCCAATAAAGAAGAGAAGGCAACCACCAAGACCCTCGGCTAAGACAAGAAACAGGGCTAAATGAGGCTCACGGCTAAGGCAGAAGACAATTTCCAAGACTCATGACCAAATGCAACCCAAGGGGCAGCGAGTGAGGCTCACAACTAAGGCGACCAAAAGAACCACCAATGACTACTATGCTTCCCTGACAAACAT
>NW_018250294.1:0-9840 GCF_001263595.1 Phalaenopsis equestris | reverse complement strand
CAAATCGCTGCCAACATAAACATGATATGATAAACAGAAAATATGCCATATATCCACCACTTTAAGCAAATATCCAAGTTCAATTTCTAACACATGCTCACATTTCATCCTTCACATGTGAATATCTCAAAAATATATGAAAGTAAAGTAAACTAGCATGCTGTACCATCCAACAGGGCCATGCTCAAAGGCTCGACAGAGAGAAAACCGAAAGGAAACAGGGCACTGAGAAGGGGGGAAGAAGAGTACCTTCCTTTGATGCAAATGTAAAGTACCGCAAAACCAGAAACCACTTCAAGGAGATGCTTTCACAGAAAATTCCCTTCCTAAACCCCTCTCACTGCAAAAATCTCTACTCTCCTCTTTTGTAAACTTTTTCAACAACCCCAAAAATTCCAAAGGAAACTATGTTTATAGGCAGAGAAGAGAGGTGAAGAGAAAGAAAATCACCCCTCTACCCACGGTACTCGAATCAGGCCAAAAAAAAAAGAAAATATCGGGTCAAAAATATCGTGAAGCAACCGAAACATCCAGGTCCAAGTGGCCAGCCTGTGGAAGCGAGGAAAATATCGGGAAGAAGAGAAAATTTGTCATTCGGGTGTACCAGGGAGCAAGTTTCCCAGAGTCAAACTACCAAGAAAAGGAAAACCACAGCTCGGGGAGACTAACACGGCTTCAGGAAGGAAGGCCGCGGGCAGAAAGTGTCGGGCAAGGACGAATGAGAAGTCAACTTTCTCTTGTGTGGAGGGGGAGGAGCTCGGTTGGCTTGAGAC
Source organism: Phalaenopsis equestris (assembly GCF_001263595.1). NCBI lineage: Eukaryota > Viridiplantae > Streptophyta > Magnoliopsida > Asparagales > Orchidaceae > Phalaenopsis > Phalaenopsis equestris. The sequence goes on along the minus strand of NW_018250294.1, from coordinate 9,067 downwards.
CGAGAAAGGGAAATGCCAGGCACGCGAACGGGAGAAGGGAGGCAGGACTCGGGTGCGTGAGTTTAGGGATTTAGGGCTTAAAGAAGAAAAAAATATTTGGCTTATATAAATTAATATATATATATATATATACCATTTTATATGCGATTTACTGCATATATATATATATATATATATCATATGCGATTTATTCACGCGCGGCGTCGTAACAAAATAGGTGTCCTCCTTCGGCAAAATCGACGTTCCGGACGCGCCGGTGTAGTCTGTTTTATCTCGGACGACGTCGTCGACAATCGGGTCAAAAACGCGTCAAAATTCAAATTTCACAAAATTTTGACCCGCGATCGATTGTTTCAAAAAAAATTATTCGAGTCTTCGACAGGTAACGGTGCAAGCGATGTGAATTGTGGCGATCAGATGCATTAAAATTTCACAAAATTTCGACCCGCGATCGATCGCCTCAACAAGTTTATTCGAGTCTTCGACAGGTAACGGTGCAAGCGATGTGAATTGTAGCAATCGGACGAGTCGACTCTCCGAATTGCGAAGTTTGTGCGCGCGGGAGTGCGAATTGTGCAGAATGTCACCCTAAGGCTCAAAAGGTCCTATAGAAATTTTTTTTGGGTTTCCTCATGTTGGTTTCACCCTTCTAAGTGCTAGAAGTCGATACCACACACGCGAAACTCCAAAAAGGTACAGAAGTGGGTTGGATTTCTAAAACGAGGCTGGTCCCATTTCTAAGGTTCTAAGATAGTCGAAGGGAGATCCCTAAGGCTAGATCCTAAACCCTAAGAGGAAGACTAGACCTCACTAAAAATGAGGTCCACAACAAATAGTTAGTTGATTTTGTTAAGCTGTTAATAATGACCAAAATATTTTTGTGATCTTGCAGCATTGAGAAATCACATAACAAAATTCATAGCAATTTCTTCACATTTTCATTCATGTAGCAATGACTGCAGCAATCCACCAAGTCTCTGATGCTCAGCCTTTACATTCTAACAAACTTTACATTGAGATACATATTTAACATTATTTTTCTTCAGACCTGGTCGCTGGAATATTAATTTCAAATCCATGTACATTTTAGTCCTGTGTGGATGAATTGTATTACCTGGATAATGAGCTTCATGTAGGATTTTCTGTCTCAAATCATAATCAGAAGGTACCCATAACTGCAATTTATATCTGATAACACCATTTTCATCAACAGTCATATTCAACCTCTTTTCTGATTGAAGTTGTTTTAAAAGCATCAAATATTCATTATTAACTTTCTGAGCTGCATTAATTATATCTATTCGTGTTGGTTGTATGATCAATTGATGTAAATATCTCATATCCTGGTCTTCTGATTTTCAATTGCGAGACATTAATTTTTTTAATCAATTCTAGTTCTCGAGTAATAATCCAGCTTGCACTACTTGTGGATTTACGGCTTAAAGCATCAGTAACTATATTTGTTTTGCTAGGACAATACAATATATCCAAATCACAGTGTTTGAGCAGCTCTAGCCATCTTATCTACCTCAAATTCAGTTTTTTTTTGTGTAAAAATGTACTTCAAACTCTGATGATCAGTGAAGACTTTGTATTTCATAAAAATAATGCCGCCAAATTTTGAGAGCAAACAACACATCAACTAACTCTAAATCATGTGTTAGATAATTCCTCTCATGTGACTTCATCTGTCTGGATGTATAAGCTATTATATTTTTATTTTGCATTAGAACACAATCCAAGCCTTGCAATGACGCGTCACTGTAAATCTGAAACCCTTATGTGCATGATGGAATAGTTAGCACTGGAGCACTAGTCAAATATTTCCTTAATTCTTGAAAACTGTGCTCACGTTCTGCAGTTCACTCAAATTGGATATTTTTCCTCATCATCTTGGACAACATCATAACTATCTGTGAAAATTTTTAACAAATCTCCTGTAATATTCAACCAAACTAAGATAATTATGTACCCCCATAACATTCTTTGGAGTAGGTCATTTCACAATTGCATTCACCCATGGAGATCTACTGAGATGTCTTGGCCATTGAGCCTCAACAACTCCAATACTATCCTTCGATGCTTGACATGTTCATCATCAGTTCTTGAATATATCAGAATATCATGAATAAAAATAATGATAAACTAATCCACATAGGGCTTAAAGATTCAATTCACCAGGTTCATGAATATAGTATGAGCATTGGTTAAGCAAAAATGCATAACTAGGATTTTAGAATGCCCATACCTGGTTCCAAAAGTTGTTTTAGTTATATTTGGCTCTTTGAGTTTGACATGATGATATCTTGATCTCAGATCAATTTAGAAAAATAAAAAAGCACATTCCAATTGATCAAATAAATCATCTCTTGAGTAATGTATATTTGTTATTAATTGTCACCTTGTTTAGCTCTCTAAAATCAATGCATAACTGCATATATTCGTCTTTCTTATTGACAAATAATGTAGGAGCACTTCAAGACTGTAACTAATAGGCCATATCTACATAGGAGCACTCCAAGATGAATTGCTTGTCCCAATAAAACCTTATCTATCAGTTCCTGTAACTAACATTTCAATTCTTGTGATTGATTTAGTCATCCTGTAAGTAAACTTGAAAATTGCAGACATGCCTGACTGCATGTCAATGCCAAACTCAACTTCTTTTTCTGGTGGTAGCCATGTCAATTCTTCAGGAAATACATTAGATAATTTTGCAACAACTGGGATATTTTTCAATACTTCATGTTTTTATTCTCACTTCTAATTATTGTGAAAAACGACGTCAATAAAGCAAAAAAAAGATCGAGAAAATTCGCAAACAGAAAAGAATAGACACACAGATTTATGTGGTTCGGCAAAATGCATACGTCCACGTAGTTGCAGAGGATTTTATTACTTGAAGAATTGCACCGTCGTCGATCACGTGTTTCGACTTACGAGAAAAGTTGTATCTCTCAAACTTCCTCTCTCTCTCTTTTCTGTCTCTCCCCACTAAAAGGGGATCGAAAGGAAGAAACAAATTTTGTTGTAGCCTTCGTACGCACCAAAGAAGAAAAACTTGTGATTGCTTGTCTTCTTCCCGTAAGCGGAACACCAAAGAACCGAAAAAGCAAAGCAGCCTTGCGATTTCCTCTTCTCCTTCTGTTAGCAAGAATGCCGAAGCCAAAAAAGGGAGATCAGCCAAAGCCTTTACACCTTTTTTTCTTTTATTCTGCAAAACTCAAAAGATGGCGGGATCCTGCTTGTTTCACAAAAGCAAGAGATTGGAGCAGTAATTTTTTTTTATTATTATTTTTTCGAAAATCAGGCTCCACTTAACAAATTTCTCACTTGAAGATTGGTACACTGGCTGCATCATCCGCTGACTGCATCATCTTTTTTCTCAACTGTGATATCCTCCACCTCTGCAACTCAAGTTCTCTGTCTTCATGCTAGAAGATCAACTGAATTTGCGCACAACTTCAGCTTCTCAAGTGTAACACCCTTAGTCAACATATCAACAAGGTAGTTGCTTTCACAAAATTTATAAAATAACTGTCTGTCATCCAACAATGACCGTATGAAGTGATACCTGATTTGAATGTGCTTGGTTCTGGACTGAAATGCTGGATTCATGGCAAGAAATATGACGTCTTGATTATCACCGTAGAGAATGCTCTTTTGATTCTTCTTGCCCAATTCTTGCTAGAAGCACTGCAACCATATCATCTTCTTTGCAGCATCTGACACTGCTGTATACAGCTTCTATAGTAGATAAAGAAACTATCTTCTGCAGATTTTTTGAGTCCCATGATACTGCAGTGCCTCCAAGAGTATAAATATAGCCTGTAGTACTTCTTCTGATATTAATATCTTTAGTTAGATCAACATCAACATAGCCCTGTACCTCTAAACTCTTTCTTGAGAAACAAACAAGTTTCTGAAGAGCCCTTTAGGCACCTCAAGATCCACTTCACTCCTTCCCAATGTTCATTCCCTAGAATATTCATGTATATGCTAATAACTCCCACTGCATGGGTAATCTCTGGTCTGATACAAATCATAACATACATAAGTGAACCAATAGCTGAAGCGTAAGGAACCTTACTCATGTGGTCATGTTCTTCCTCTGACTTAGTTGACAGATTTTTGTTGAGTCTGAAGTGACCGTCCAAAGGTGTGCCAATTGGTTTGGCCTTGTCCATATTAAAACTGCTTAGTACATTTTTCACATACTTAGCCTGAAAGTCTCAACCTGCCTCTGACTCTGCCTCTGACAATTCTCATGCGAAGGATTTGCTTTGCCGCACCCAAATATTTCATTGCAAAGTGTTTTGACATCTGTTTCTTCAGATTATTGATTTCATCAATACTGGCCACTACAATAAGCATATCATCTACATACAATAGTAGGATGATATAAGAATTGTCAAAGTACCTGACATAGCAACAATGATCTGTCTAAGATCTGTTGTACCCTGTATTTTGCATGAAATTATCAAATTTCTTGTACTGTTTTAGAAGCTTGCTTCAGGTCGTACAAGCTTTTATTCAGTCTGCAAACTGAATCTTTTTTTCTCTCTCTATACCACAAACCCTTCAGGTTGGTGCATGTAGATTTTTTCCTCAAGATCTCCATGAAGGAAAACTCTCTTCACATCTAACTGTTCAAGGAATAAATCTTCAATAGCAACCATAGCTAGTACCATTCTAATGGTTGTGAGTTTCACCACTGGAGAAAAGATCTCAGAATAGTCAATTCCCCTATTTCTACTGAAAGTCCTTTACAACAAGTCTAGACTTGTACCTCTTACTGTCATCATGCCTTATCTTCATCTGGTACACTCACTTGTTGTGTAATGACTTCTTCGTTGGTGGAAGTTCTGTCAGCTGTCATGTCTGATTTTCTAGCAGAGAATTCATCTATTTCATGACAAGCTCTCTCTTGCTTTAATTTTCATTTGGAAGGTTTTTTTATAACTCTGTGGTTCTCCTTCATCTGTCAGTAGGATGTAGTTTAAAGTTAGAGAATAACGTTGTGGAGAGCGTCTAGTCCTTTCTGATCTGCGAACTGCTACTGTAGGGGTGGATTGCTATGAAACTGACTGTGGAATAATAGGAATGGATACTTCAGACCCACTCTCCTCGTCACCCGCATCTTTGCTCTGTATAGTGACCTCTGGTAGATCATTAAACCCTATCAATTCAGATTCTTGTGGCGTTGCTTCAGAACTTGTACTGATCTTGTTCTTGTACATAACATTCTCATTGAAAATCGCATTTCTGTTCCTTATGATCTCTAATCATCCCAGAAACGATAGCCAAATGCCTCATTTCCATAGCCAATGAAATAACATTTCTTTGACTTAGCCTCAAGTTTACTTTGAGCATCGGGATTAATTAGAGAATAAAAAAGACACCCAAAGGTTAGAGTGAGAAAATTTGTCCTCTTTTCTACTCCAGACCTTTTCAGATAATTCACAATCTAACGGGACATATGACCCCTTGTTGATCAAATAAACTGCAGTGCTGATCGCTTCTACCTAGAAAGTAAGTGGTAGTCCGACATGCAATCTCATGCTTCTAGCCCGCTCATTAATTGTCCTGTTCATGCGTTTTGCAACTCCATTTTGCTGTGGTGTTCCTGAAACAGTCTTCTCCATTCTGATACCCCGAGCTGCACGGTACTCCTTAAACTCACCATCAATGAACTAACAATCTTTTTCAGACCTCAAACATTTTTGTTTTAAGTCTGTCTCTGTCTCAACCATGACCTTCCAAGTCTTTAACACATTAAATACATCTGATTTATGCTTCAAGAAATATACCCATTTATTTCTACTGTGGTCATCAATGAATGTGACGTAATAACGAGTCTTCAAGAGATGACACTGGAGAAGGTCCCCATACATCTGTGTATAAATTCCAGTTTTCCTACCTTTGACATACTGCCACTTTTCAAGAAACTGTCATTTCTTTATTTACCCATAATACAACTCCCACACATGCTGAGATCAACTGATTTCAATTCTGATACCTTGCCTCTGGATTGAAGTTCTTTCATACCCTTCTGACTCATGTGGCTAAGCCTGCAATGCCACAACTCTGTTGTGCTTAGTAGTATCAATACTGTTAATTAAACCAGTAGTCATATATATCATACCAGTCTTCTTACCCCGAGCCAATACCAAAGCTCATTTAGTAACCTTCCAGCTGTTATCTGAGAACACTACTGAATGTCCACACTCATCGAGCTGAATACTACTGAATGTCTACACTAATCGAGCTGCCCAAAAGAGATGAGATTTTTCTTCAACTCAAGAATGTGTTTGACCTTTTGCAAAGTCCACTTGTTCTTGTTTGGAAGTGCAATGTCAATATCTCCAATTCCCACCACATTCAAATCTTCTTCATCTGCCAGATATACTTTTCCAAATTCACCTACAACATAATTCCACATCAATTCCCGATGGCAAGTTGTATGGAAAGAAGTAATTGAATCCAGTATCCAATTATCAACAGAATTATGAACTGCCAACAATAGTACATCCACATCCCGTGCTTCTTCAGTTACCACATTTGCGCTATCATTCTCTCTATCTTCTTGGGATTTCTGCAGTTCCTCTTTATTTGATCAGTTTTGCAACAATTCTAGCAAGTTGCTTGCTGACCAGACTTTAACTTGCTTTGATTTTGATCTTCCTTTGTTTGAGTTACTGTCCTGTAATCTCCTTCTGCAATCAACATTCATTGCTGAACTCGAACCCGAAATCTCGCCAGAATCTTTCCTGCATTGAGGGTGCTGCCATTAGATCTGCAGTTGTCATTTTCTTGACGACATTGTGTGCAACAAATATCGACATAGTTAATCGAATAACCCCAGAACTTGTTTATCCAACAAATTCCATTCAGTCTCATCCATCTTTTTCGGTCTTTTCCCCAATAACGGAAAATAAAGTTTCTCCCCATTGAGGTAGTCATCTATCTGTATTCTCCAGTAATCAAAATCTGTGTCATCAAACTTCTCTTTCTTATATAACTTCACTTTGTCTTTAGCCATCTCTTTCTCTCAGATCCGAACCACGGCTCTGATACCAATTGTTGTAAAAAACGACGACAATAAGTCGAAAAAATGGATTGAAAAAATTTGCAAACAAAATAGAACAAATAGATCTACGTGGTTCGGTAAATTGCCTACGTCCACGGAGTTGCAGATGATTTTATTACTTGAGGAATTAGACCGTCGTCGATCACGTGGTTTGATTTACAAGAAAATTTGTATCTCTCTGCCTTCCTCTCTCTCTCTTCCTCTGTCTCTCCTTACTACCCGTGAGCCACCAAAAAGGGAACCGAAAAAACAGATTTTGCTGTAGCCACCGCACGCACCGAGGAAGAAAAACTTGGGATTGTTTATCTTCTTCCCATAAGCGGAACACCGAAGAAGAGCCGAAAAAGCAAAGCAGTCTTGCGATTTTCTCTTCTCCTTCTTCTGTTAGCTAGAATACCGAAGGAGAAAAAGGGAGAGCAGCCAACACCTTCATACCTTTTTTCTTTTCTTCTGCAAAACTTAAAGATAGCAGGATCCTGCTTGATTCGCAGAAGCAAGACGCGAGAACAATTATTTATTTTTATTTTTATTTATTTAATTTTTTTGGAAACCAGGCTCCACTTAACACTAATTTGGCTAGAAACATAAGTTCACCTCTATGCAAAAATTTTTTTTTTTCACAGCACTAGTAATGGAAGATTGTGCATTTTGATCACATAAGATATAAATGACTTGCTTTTCACCAGACATCGCTTTTTTAAGCATTTAATTATTGCAAAATACTTTACCAACAAATCCGTTGTCATCGAAAGTTTGAATTGGTGTGATAATCAAGTCTGCTTGTAACTTCTTATCATGACTGTTAACATGCAAATCACATTTTATTTTGCATAAAAATCACTTTCGGAAAGCATAATAACACACAAAGCAGGAGTGAAGTGCATAATATCAACACATAGCATCACAAATGAAAGAATGTGATGCAACTGAATCGAATATAATAGTGTCAGGTTGATCTTGAATCAGAAGTGTACCTGTAACCATTTCTTTAGATTTTTTGGCATGTTGAGGGGTATTTGGAAAAACTCGGTGTGTTACTAGTTGCTCAGTTCTACGCTACTTTTCACTCTTTATTTGCATTGAAGGTTTTCCCAAAAACTGAGTTTTGTTGGACTGACTGCCTTTCAAAAGTTTCCTGGGTTGTCATTGTCCTAGAATTGTTAGTGGTCTGCCATCTCTTTTCTTATTATACGGGCAGTTCATCTAAAGATGCCATGACTCCATATTTTGAACATTTTCCAGAACCCATCAAACATTACCCTAGGTGTCTTTTTCCACATTTCTCACAACTGGTTTTTCTAACTGAGACTGTTTCTGCTTACATTTTGATTTAATTTTCTTGCTTTTGAATTCCTCTCCTTTACCAAAATCTCTCTTTTGCTAGTTTGATGTTGCCATCGCTGACCTGAAAAGTTCCTCATTTTTAATTCATTTTACTCTTTTAGTTAGCACTAAAAAATTACTTATTTCGAACGTCGCCAAAGACAACCTTAAATTCTTTCAAGCCGCGTAGAAATCGGTGACATTTTTTTTTCTGTGTACTAATATAATGAGGTGCATATCTGGAAAGAAAAGTAAATTATGTTTCATGTTGCATAACTGATATGGACTTTGAGTAATTTGTAATTTTTGATGATCTCCATGGATGCTTGCCACATTCTGCTAGGAGTACTGTCGTAGTTTGATTGGAAGAATCAACACAACAGATTCAGAATTACTTATTTCTTCACCAATGATGACAAACACATCATTCTACTTCCTTCGGTAGAGCCCATTGGCCATAGGAGCCCTTATCAACAGAGCAGTGGGACTGATTTTAGTGATAATCGATTCTTTACCACCATGACCACCACTGTGCAAGAAATTTCAGTCCCAGGAGATTGGATCGAGATGGAGGTATGCTCGCAAGTGCTTTGAGAGATAGTACAATTGATAGTGGGATCTAGGTGCTGTCAAGGTTAAAGATAAGGAACTAGA
>NW_018250293.1:47874-49696 GCF_001263595.1 Phalaenopsis equestris | reverse complement strand
CTGAATCTCTTCCTTTCTTTACAGCACACACAATTTCTTTTTGAAGTTGCAAGGAGGAATAAATCTCTCACTTTCCCTCCACTCTTACAATTTCTCGAAGAAATCCTCACAATTGTTACACCCAATGGAACCTTTCTAACCTCCACGAACTCTCCAGGCTCTCCAAGCTCTCCCCCCTTTTCAATTTTCGGCCAAAATGTTCTCTTAAAGTTGTGGATGAGCTTTCCCAAGAGTTGCCTAAGCATCCCTTCAAAATTTGGCCTTATCCAAAGCTTGAGTAGGCATAACAGTCGATCTTGCCGTCGGAGGCCTCGATGGCGCCGTCGGCGGGCTTTTGAAGAATTTTGTCTGTAGTCTCGGGAAAAACTCGCCGTCGGCGGGGTTGAGGCGGCCTAGTTCAAATCTTCACATTTTGGTCATTTTCGCTCCAAATTCGTTCCTTTTGTATCTTTTTGTTCTAATGACCCTAATTCATCATTCCTGCAACAAGACATCAAAAATACATTTCTTTAAAGTGCAATATCATTAAAAATAGTATAAAATATGTATGAAAATCTCAACATATTTTTCTCTGGTCAGTAATATAGGACTTTTTGATTAAAACTTGAATATCGAACCCACAGGGAAGATATGCAATATGCACTTTTTGGAAAAAAATTTATTTTTTAAAAAGACAATTATTTAAACTCAAGAAATTTTTGCAGTAAAGAAAGTTTAAATATTTTTGGTAATTTTAATATTTTGACAAAAACAGTACAAACTTAAAAAGATAACTTGAGTTTTTGTAGAAGATAAATACTACATATGAAAATATCTTTCTCCTTATCATGAATCAGTAATATATATAAGAATTCTGTTGTGGAAGTAAGCATATTGTGTTGTGTCAAATAAGAAATATTCTTTACCCTTACTAAATATGTTATAAAAAGCATTGGCTAATTTAAAGTTTGAATAGTTCAAAAGACCGACTAGGTAGGGAAGATACTAGCTCTCACTCTAGAGTTCCCTCGATTCCCTCCACCTGGGAGCTAACTTCTCGTATCATAACCTAAAACAATAAACCTAGTTGGAGGCTTTAACGTGTCACTTTAAAGCCCTCTAACTTTACACCCTTCAATGAATATTTCTCTATTTTTTGCACTTTATCATATGAACTACATTCCCATTCATACAACCTCATGTGATTTTTTCCAATTGTTGACTGAGACAATACCAGCCCAGTTCTTACATGTTCTCATTTTTTTTGAGTTTTTGTGGCTTTATTCAAGAAGTAAATGAAGTACATAAATTTAAATCATTTTAACTTCTTCCAACATTAAAGATCAATACTTTCCACAACTTTCATCCAACACTTAATTACTTATCATTTTAAGAAAAAAGATAAAGAAAACTACTTAGAATCCATGGAGAAAACAAAACCACACTTTAGTTTAAAAGTAGAAATCATTGTTAAATCAACAACAAGTTTCAATTAAAACCAAAAGTAATCTAAATCAAAAAATAAAAACTTATCTCAAGTCCTCCACAAGAAACTCTTGAAGTTCCTTTGAATCTCTTCTCTTTTACAACACTCTCAATATAAAACTAAAATAAAAAGGATAAATATGTGGTGCCTGAAAATCTCTCCAACTAACTCCCCAATTTTAGAACTTTCAAAACTTTCCCATTACTTTTAAGACCCCTTTCAAAGTCTCAGTCTTCTTTCTTTTATAATTCTCTAAAAGGTGCCTTGCTATTTCTTCAAAATGTGTCTTGATTCAATGTATTTCCCCAAGAGATGCATCCTTTCACAATAATTTTCGTCCATGGTGGTTGTAACCAC
>NW_018250293.1:45738-47783 GCF_001263595.1 Phalaenopsis equestris | reverse complement strand
GCGCGGGGCTTCTGGCGCTTAGGCATGCCCTTCTCTGTTTACCCGGTGCTTAAGCACCGGATCTGGTGATCCAACTTTTTTGTTGCAATAGATTGTGGAAATTTTAATTAAATATAATCAATTAATATTTAGATTCTATGTAAGTATACATATCATTATCAAGTAATAATGGACTTTCTATTTAAGCCTCAAATATCGATCCTACGGGGAAGGTTTAAATTAGAAATGATAAATTTGCTAGGAAATTCACAAAAAGTCAATTAAAATCACTGTCATTAATTTCAATTGTTGAGATGTAATCAAAATTAAATTTCTAAACTATTTTCAAATCAAATATGTAAAATTTAAAACAAAAAATTCTAATCTATTAATTTTGTTTATGTAACGGAGATTCTTATGTGAAAAAGCATCCTTCCCACTACAACTTCCCACTACAATAAGGCTATGGTAAAATGAGATGAGATAAAAGTTCATAATATGTATTGTGCTAAATAGAAGTAATTTTAATTCTCTACCCTGATACAATGCATATAAAATCATTGGTTAATCTCAGTGTTTAGTCCCTAAATTCGTGGCTAGGCTAGGAGGATACTGACTCCCACTTCCCTTCACCTGAAGTCTAGCTCTTGCTTCAGTTTTTAAATATGAAGAATGAATTGAAGATTTTAGTCTGTCACCTTAAAGGTTCTCCAATTCTACACCCAACAAAGAATATTTTCCTATTTATTTGCACTTAATTCCATAAACAATGTTCTCCTTCATGAAATCAAATGTGATCCTTACTCTTTTGTAGAACTCATACTCAATTTCCCGGATCATATGTTTCACAACAAATTTTAGCAATTCAATTGGTCAGATTGAAAAGTAAATTAAGATCGGAGTTGAAAAATCATTAAAATTTATTTTATATTTTAGTTATGGCACATTCATAAAAAAATAAATTTCATATATAAAAGAAAGTTCATAAAATACTAATAAACAAACAATACTTATCTAAAAACTCTTTCTCAAAGCAAATCCTTTGTAGTCTTTCCTTAAAAATGCAGGAAGAAGATATCTCTCTTTTCTCCTTCTCCAACACTCTTACAGAAAGTTTCACACTAAATCTCACCACAAAAACTCTAAACTATGAAAGCAAAATCACTAATTGACTCCAATATGGAAGCGGAATATAATGATGTGGTGCAAAAAATGAAAGTAGAGGAGTGAAAAATGTAGAGGAGTGCTTTTTCTAATGAAATTCGGCCCCAAATAGAGCCCAAGGTCGGTTCTCCAAGACGTGCCTCCAAAAACTCTTCAAAAAATCATCCAAATACATCAAAACTTCTAAAAATAGGGTTTGCACCACCTTTGGCGCCGTCTGCGCTGGTCTGGCACCGTTGGCGCTGAGTAAAAAAATCTCCGTGTTAATTTGTTCTGCGCCGTCCGCATTGCCGACCCTGAGCATTTCTTCAAAAACGTCATTTTGACTCCAAATTTTATCTTTTTTGGTTTCTTTTTTGCTTTAAGCCCTAAAAATCAACAACCTGCAAGAAAACATCAAAATACCTTTCATTAAAGTGCAATATCATCAAAAATAGGTAAAAATACATATATTTTTGGTGTATCAAAATCCCCCAAACTTACATGTTACTTGTCATCAAGTAACTCCTTTACTACATAAAAAAAATTATATGACTTATGATAAAGACCTTAAATTTTAGACTTCCATATTTTAGTTTTCCACATATAATAGTATAACTTAAGAAAAATTCAAAATAACTTCAGTTAATACTAAAGGTGCAAAGATATTCAATAATTAAGTCTAAGGTTTCTGATCCTCTATTTCTTTCAAGAAAAACTACAATTTGTTATATTAAAGTCACTTAGCAAATTCACATGAAAAACAACTTCATAAAACTTTATTAATAATTAAGTTAACATTCAAATAAAAAGTTTAGAAAATGTGTTCAAGTCTTTTTCCTTAAGTTGATTCAAGTGAAGCCAAATTTTAATTATTCATCTCCTCAAGCTTCTCCCCACACACACACACATATATATATATA
>NW_018250293.1:43232-45407 GCF_001263595.1 Phalaenopsis equestris | reverse complement strand
CCTTTATTATTAAAAATTTTCACTTAAATTTACTATATATTTAGAAACATAAATATAGTTATCCAAAGTTAACCTCTAATACCAAAGGCAATGTTAAATTTAAAATTTTAAAAATATAATTAAGTGAGGACAAATAAAATTAAGTTCTTTCTCTCTTTTTAAAAATGAATTTTCTTCTTCTCCCCCCCAAACTTATATTTTTAAAAGATTTTACATGAAGAGCTTTAAAAAATGAAGGGTAAAAGAAAACATTAAATATATAAAAAAATTATACCCGTTGGAGATTTTGATTTTTTAACATAAATTTTGAAAATACTGCAGGTGCTAAAATGAAAACTATAAGGCTAAAAATATTAAATTGCACATAATACATATAAAATTTGCTGAGAGAGAGAGAGTTAATCACAAAACAGAACAAAGTGTTGAAAATAACAACAGAATTAAACTAAATCCTAAAAATGAAAACAGTTTTCCACATTACAGTTTCACATAACATAACAAACAAAGTCTAAACAACATCACAACACAAATAATACAATCACATAATACAAACACAAACAAACAAACAAAAAAGATCACTAACAATATCATCTTCGTCTTCCTCTACATCCAACTTCTGCTACTGATATGGAGTAAACACAGGGTGAACAGGGAACTGAACTAAATTTTCTCCCCTCAGGTATCTAACTAAAGTATCATCATAAGCAACATCATACTCAATTTTTTGCTGAATTAAATCATCAGTGTGAGCATTTCTGGCTTCCATATTATGCATCCTATAATCCATCCTCAAAATATCTCCCTGTTGTATCATCATCTGATGCAAAAGTTCTCTGTTGCTAGGGTCTAGGTCCATGAGAGGTAGAAGGAATATCCCTAGAATTAGAAGGAATATCTCTAGCCTTACTGCCAGATCTTCAGTCAACATGAGATTCATATTTCTTGATGTTTGCAGGCCCAATAGGTCTCTGAGGCTCAATCCTCTCCTCATCAGGTCTAAAATCAACTCCTGTCTGCTCACAAAGTGTGTAAATAAGAGCAGGGTGTGCCAATCAACCAGAAGTCTCTCCCGAAGCTATAAATCGAGTGTTCATATATGATAGAGCCTACATTTATATCCATCACTTGCTGAATACAGTAGTTTAGGATGGCTCTATCCTTGGTCACTTCACTATGGTGATTCGTTAGAATCATCCTCACATAAAGAAAATAGTGTCAGAATTTAGATACTACATTTAACATAGAAAGAAGAAAGTTAACTTTAACTCCATTTTTTATTTTCCAAGCCCCTTTCTCACTAGTCAAAAAAAAAATAACTTCATCTAAAGCCTGATCTGTAACATAAAAAGAATGATACTGGCATCTATACACATATTCTATAGAATAAAACTCATTTATTTTCTTTGGAGTAAATTCTACCCTTTTTCCACGAACTAATACATAATCATCAGAAGCTTCATTAAGGTTGGCATAAAATTCCATTACAATCCTAGCTATCGCATCGACAGTAAAATAACAAAAATTTTCTCACTATCGAGTAATAATCAAACGTGTTCAACTTCTCCTCCTATTTTAAAACCTCAGTCCTGAATTATTTTCTTGCAAACTTCTTATTTTCACAAATTCACAAATGTTATGAAATTGAGCACTAGCTCTAAAGCTAACAAATCTCTGCTCGTCATATTCTACTTTCCTTTTGCTCGATCTAGTTCCCATAGGAAATCTAGAAAATTTTGAAAAATCCGAATAAATTCTAAAATTCCAAAAATCAAAATGTAAAACATTTTAAACTTCAAATCATTGTATAAGTGTTCATCACCAAAGGATTTTCTAAAAAATTTCTCAAAAATTTTTTTCATATTTTCAGATCAATGCAATGTGAGATAATTTTTTGCTGAAAATCAAAATTTTTTAGTTTAAAGTGTAGCTCTTACCTAGAGAAGATGAAATCCGAAGTATTTTATCCTCTAAATCGCCTCAAATCCGACCACAATCAAGCCCAAGCCGCCCAAACTGAGGGTTGAAGATGACTTAAGCGTAAAAATGGTGGCCACAATAAAAATTTTAGATTTTTACGGGTTAAAATCTGTTGTCGGGTATAGGGCGCCGTCGGCGCTGAAGGCCCAAAAATTTTATATTTTGATTTTTTTTAATTTTCAATTTTTTTTTTACTTA
>NW_018250293.1:42961-43179 GCF_001263595.1 Phalaenopsis equestris | reverse complement strand
TCCAAAATTTTTAAAATTTTAAACACAAATTTTTATCTAACAATAATTCACAAAATAAAACATTTCACCAACACGAATTTTCACAAACAACAATAGAATAACTTTTATATATGAAAGTAAACTTTTTACAAACACTTTTTTTTAATTACACAATCACACATATTAAACAAACTAATTATAAATCAGCATCGAAATCAAGCCACAACACTAAACGCTAT
>NW_018250293.1:40823-42943 GCF_001263595.1 Phalaenopsis equestris | reverse complement strand
TTCTAAAGCAAAAAAAAAAAAACAAACCAAACTAAATTAAATCCACACAATTACACTAAATATATATAATGTTCTAAAATAGATAGAGAATTTAAAGTCTTCAATTATTACGCCTCTTCTTCAGTGCTTTCTCCTTTTCTAATATCTCTCATAGATTGGTAATGAACATATAAGTTGTAGAAGGATCGGTACGGGAATTGATCTGTCGAATTTTCTTTGATCCATTCATTTTCTTTGAACATCCGAATTAATTCTACTTCAAAAGTTTCATTGTGATCAAAATTTTCTTTCATTCTCTAATCTAGGTGATTAAAAAGGTATTTAAGATCTCCCACTGCATTCATAATACTCTGAAGTTCCCTTTCAATTTTCTTCAATTTCTTTTCCAAAGCAAGCGAACTTCCAACTGTTGGTGGTATTAATGGAGTTGAAACATGTGAAGATTGATCTATAATGGCATATAATACTTCATTTCCATTTCCATAATAATTATCATCTATAGGATTTCTATAGGATTCATGGGTTCATGGGCTCCTAAGGTAATAAAGTCTTTTCCCAACTGTCATATGGAACTTGGGCTTGACTGCAAATCAAAAAGATGGTAGATGGATGCCTGAGTCCATAAATTGGTCCATTAGTAAGGATATCCATAATAGACTTAAATATAATAGACCCTATATCAATGGGTTTTTTCATTTGAATGCAGTAATTTAAAATAGCACATTCTTTGGTGACTCTACTAATTTTCATAAAGATTATACACAGTGATTAGTAGAGAGTAATTTTGCAGCAATAAAGAAATGCCAATGCTTCAAAATTGGATTAAGTAATGAAGTGGAGAAACTAACATATTCTTCATCTTGTTTCTCCCACATATCACTTTCATCCGTCAGAAGATTATACACGTCTTGCATCAAATCTCGTGTAGGAATAAAATTTGTATAATGACAGATTGAAATGTTGTATATCATATACAATTCATTAATCCTTGCAGGAGTAAATAGTACAGCCTTACCCCGTACGAAGACAACACATTGAGTAATTCCATGTAAGTTTGAATAAAACTCTTTCACCGCAGGTATGACAACCGCAGACGTAGTGTAACACAGAACTTCCCAATGCCTTTGCAGAATGATTTTATTAATCAGACCGGTAGGATTAATCACTCCATGATTAAAAAATCTTCTTTTCTTGATCAATCTCCTCTTCATAATAAATTTATCATATAATCGCTGTGCGTAATATTTATCATATAATCGCTGTGCGTCAAAACTAATAAACTTTCTTTTGTTGAAAACTCCATACCTCAAAGTATTTCTGAAATTGGAAGCCATGATTCTGAAATTGGAAGCCTTGATATCCAAAAATAGGAAGTTACTAGGCATCCAAGAATGTTTCTAGGTCTTTTTAAACTCATCCTGGCGGTTATTATGAGGTGAAATCACGCCAAAACCAGAAAAAATTCATCTAAAACTGTCCAACCACACTCGGCGCCGTTGATGCTTCCGATTGGTGCTGCCGGCGTTGATGTCTGTTATCTCTGCCGGCGTGGATGTCTGTTATCTAGGGCGCTGACCAAAGGAAAAAAAATGCTTGATTTTTCATATACATTTTATGCTTAATTTTAATAATATTTCTCTTTAAAGGAAGATATTTTGCATGTTTTTGGTTTTCGATACAATAAATGGACTTTTTGAGAAAAAGAAACAAAAACGGTGCAATTTGGACAAAAAAGGAGCAAGAAATGAAATTTTTCCCTATCATCTTCGATAAGTCTTTCGATGTTTAATCCCTTTGACACTTCTTGCATATTTTTGAATGAGATTATAATTTAAAGGAAGTTTGTTTCATGCTTATTTTGTAGGGCTATCTATTAGGAACACACCACAACTGAAATGGGGCGAAACAGAGCTAAAAAGGAGCGAAACAGAGAGAAACGGTGGAGCTGCGCAGTCTGCTCGCCGACGGCTCCCCGCTGACGGCACCCAAAACGGCGCCGACGGCACCCAAAACAGCACCGACGGCAAGATTTACCCATGAAGACCAAAAAATGACAGAAAATTTCACCGACGGTTCCCTCGAGCCCGCCGACGGCGACCGGGACGGCTATAAAAAAAATT
>NW_018250293.1:39551-40284 GCF_001263595.1 Phalaenopsis equestris | reverse complement strand
AATTATAAATGTGATGATTTTTACTTGCACTTTATTTACATTACAATAAAGGCCTGTTATAGTGTTAAAATTTGTTGTAATTGCATTAGGACCGGAGAGGGCTATGTAATTCTCAACAAAGTAGAACCGTATTTAGATTCCATGGATGGTTAAGTTCATGGGAGTTGAATGCAAATAAATAGGGAAATATACTTTGATGGGCGTAGAATTGGAGATTTTAGGGTGACAGACAAAAATCCCCAATTCAACTATTGTTTGGGTGTTGAAGTGTAGATGTTAGCCCTCAGGCAAGGGGAACGTGGGAGCTTCAAAGTGAGAATCGGTATCCTCCCAGCCTAGCCACAGATTCAGTGAACAAGCGTAGGATTAGTCAATGTTCTTTATGCCTGGACCAAAGGGTAAAGAATAAGTATGCTCCTATTTGACATAATATAATTTGAACTGGTTCACTTTATCCATTCACTATAATTTCTTGACAAGGAGAAGAATACTTTCTTAAACCAATTCATCCAAAAAGGGTTATCTTTAGAATTAATATTTGCATTTAGTTATAGTTACTATCTTTACATTTAACACTTGCATTTAGAAGTAGTTGCTAGATAAAACATCATTTTAATCAACATTCCAAACTAAGGACTAATTGTAGGAGATTAGAATTTTACTAAGGAACTCTTACCTCGCTTCCTTGTGGGATCGATAAACGGGACTCCACTAGAGGACTCCACTAGAGCCA
>NW_018250293.1:38413-39492 GCF_001263595.1 Phalaenopsis equestris | reverse complement strand
ATTATAAATATATAAATTTGGGTTCATAAATTCTTGTATATTAAAAGTTGCATCAAGTTTTTGTCGTCATTGTCGGGGGTTTAAATCTGCTAGTAGTGGTGTCAAATTCTTGTATTTTTAAGCATATATAAAGTCACTGTCAAGTTTTTGGCGTCGTTGCCGGGGAAGCTTTGGTAAGAACTTTAAAAGAATTTTAGTTGAAGTAATAAGGCTTAGACTTGGAAAACTGTAGTGTCGTAAAAACTATTTTGTGTGAAAATTGTTTTTATATAAAAAAGTGTTGTGAAAAAAGAAAAAAAAAATTTTATGAAAAATAAGGTGTTCGTGAAAATATTTTGTTGTGTTGAATATATTTCATCTGTTATTTGTTTAATTGTTAATGTATTGTTTGTTGTGTTGCATATGCAAAACTGTGCCTTATGAACCCGAGTTTGAAAAAAAGAAAAAAATAAAAATACAAAGAGGACTCGAAAAACTAGAAATGGAAATGGAAAACTTTCAAGATAATAACTTGGAAAATCATCATACTTCATTGAGAGATTACGTAAATCCTACGACAGATGAAATTCACTCAAGTATACAAAATCCTGTCGTAGAAGATGACTCGTTTGAAATAAATCTTGAGATTATCCAACTGATGCAGAACAATCAGTTTGGGGGAACTCCTTTGGAGGATCCCTATTTACACTTATCAAATTTTATAGAACTTTGTGCTATATTTTGCTATAACGGTATGTCAGACGATGTTGTCAGACTAAGGTTTTTTCCTTTCTCACTAAGGGATAAGGCTAAATTATGGTTATACTCATTAACACCTGACTCTATTAAAAGTTGGGAGGATTTAACTCAGAAATTCCCAACTAAGTATTTTCCACCTTCAAGGACTACTAAACTTAGAAAAGCTATTATCTCATTTTGCCAGTATGAAGGGGAATCAATATACGAAGCCTGGGAAAGATTTATGGAACTCCTAAGAAAGTGTCCACATCATGCACTGCCTGATTGGTTAATCATTCAAACTTTTTATAATGGGTTAGTAGAATCCCTTAGGTTTATAATTGATGCTGCCGCTGGTGGAT
>NW_018250293.1:37627-38399 GCF_001263595.1 Phalaenopsis equestris | reverse complement strand
ATATGCATTAATTGAAGAAATGGCTACAAATGAATTTTAATGGCTCTATACAAGGGTAAATCCTAAAAAGGTAGCCAGTGTTTATGATACAGATGAGATTTCAATTCTTGCATCTCAAGTTGCTGCAATATCAAAAAAGTTGGACCAATTTGGAATGAACCAAACTCAATTTACTCCAGTAAGTGAGGAAAGTTCATTAGGGCATATGATTGATTCTAACTTATCATATGAGACTTTAAATACCATAAACAACCCATATTCTAACTTTTACAACCCAGGTTAGAAGAACCATCCTAATTTTAGCTGGTGTCATACTACTTAGGGTGGAAACCAAATATGGGAAAATAATCATGCAAATCCTAATGGAAGTTGGAATAATCAGGGGAACACAAACTATAGACCTTCAAATCTATCGGAATCTAACAATGATCAACAATTTAAGAATATGAAGATGTCTATGGAAGAAGTCGTATTGTAAATGGGAAACCAGTTGCAAAGTCAAAATGCTACGATTAGAAACATAGAGAATCAACTAGAACAAATTGCTAATTCACTTAGCAGTAAACCCCAAGGAACACTTCCTAGCAACATTGAGATCAACCCTAAAGAGAACACTAATGAACAAGTAGAAGCTGTCTAATTAAAAAGTGAAAGAGAGATAGAGATGTGGTTAGAAAAGAGAAAGATGTTGTGAGAGAAACAAAGGAAACTAAAAGACCTGAAGAACATGTTTCTAAGGATCTGGAAAAATTAATATCTCCAACTAAAATCA
>NW_018250293.1:32543-34125 GCF_001263595.1 Phalaenopsis equestris | reverse complement strand
GATATAGTAATCCTCACTTGAAAAAGAAAAAGAAATGATTGACAACAATCCCTGAAAAGAAAAGAAAAATATATAGGATTGAAAGTAATCCAACTAAAAAAGAGAAAAGAAAAGAAAGAAAAAAAATATAAAAGTGAGGAGAAGCTTGAGGAGATGTCTAATAAAAAATTGGCTTCACTGGACCTACCTAAAGGGAAAACCTAAATACATTCCTGAACTTATATTTATGGATAAGCATCTCTTACTAGTAGTGTTCTCATGAAGTTCCTATCATTTGAATATTCTAAGTGACTTGATATTACAACATATAGTCATTCTTGAAATGGATAGAAAACTAGAACTCTTAAACTTGATGACTAGATAGTCTTGTACCTACAAAGTTAATTTAATTACTTGATTTTTTTCTGAAAATCTCACTATGATATTTACTTAGATCAAACTTATAGTATTTCTGAATTAAAACTTTACTACCATAGATCATAACTTTTATATAGTACTAAAATTACTTGAGGACAAGTAATAGTTAAGTTTGGGCGATTTTGACCAAAGGAAAAAATGCTTGATTTTTCATATTCATTTTATGCTTAATTTTAATGATATTGCTCTTTAATGGAAGGTATTTTGCATGTTTTTGGTTTTAGATACAATAAATGGACTTTTGGAGAAAAAGAAACAAAAACGGTGAAATTTGGAGCAAAAACAAGCAAAGCAAAAACGAGCAAAAAATGAAATTTTGCCCTGTCACCTTTTGATAAGTCTTTTGATGCTTAATCCCTTTTACACTTCTTTCATATTTTTGAATGACATTACACTCTAAAAGAAGTTTGTTTTCATGCTTATTTTGTAGGGCTATCGGTTAGTAACACAACGCAACTGAAATGGGGCGAAATAGAGCTAAAACGGTATGAAGCTGCACAGTCTGCTCGCCGACGACACCCAAAACGGCGCCGATGGAGAGATTTACTCAAGAAGACAAAAAAAATGATAGAAAAGCTTGCCGACGGTGCCCTCGAGCCCACCGACGACGCCCGGGGTGACTATGGACCGACTTTTAACGATTATGGGCCGAAATTCATCGTAGTTGGATGCTTTTTGAAAGGATTCTTGTGACAACTCTTCAAACTTCATCCCTACACTTTAAAAGAACAAATTTATGTTAGAAAAAGAGGGTTTTTTGTGAGAGGAATGTTAGGAAAAGTGTAGAGAAAGTTTAGGGTTTTTAGAACAGCATTAGAAATGCAGATTTCTACCCTCTTGGAGAGATTGGAGAGGAGATTTTGAGAGAATTTGTAAGGAGATGTTCTAGCATTGCATGGATCGGTGGGAGACTTTGTGGGAGACATATTCGTCTTTCTTTCAAAGGAAAAAAAGCTAAGTATTGTGTTCTTCATTATCTTTTGATTTTTGTAAACACTTATCTAGTAGATTTTCTTTGGTTAAATGAAGTTTCCATTGTGTTTTCTTCATGCTTTGTGATGGGCTTCTCTTACTCTCTCTTCTTGTTTAGAAATAATGGTATGAGAAGATTATGCCGTTGTTTTCATTTTACTTTTCTTTTGTAATGAGTAGAATTAATGTTTAG
>NW_018250293.1:26898-32139 GCF_001263595.1 Phalaenopsis equestris | reverse complement strand
AGAATAGTAGTTTTTAATATCTCAAAATTCTCCAAACCAATTCATCTAAAAAGGGTTATCTTTAGAATTAATATTTGCATTTAGTTATAGTTACTATCTTTACATTTAACACTTGCATTTAGGAGTAGTTGCTAGATAAAACATCATTTTAATCAACATTCCAAACTAAGGACTAATTGTAGGAGATTAGAATTTGACTAAGGACCTCTTACCTCGCTTCCCTGTGGCATCGATAAACGAGACTCCACTAGAGCCATGTATTACTTGAGCCACACGTATACTTGCGTTTGAAATTATGACTTTACGAAATCATTATATATATATAAATCTGGGTTCATAAATTCTTGTATATTAAAAGTTGCATCAAGTTTTTGGAGTCATTGCCGGGGGTTTAAATATTCTAGTAATGGTGTCAAATTCTTGTATTTTTAAGCATATATAAAGTCACTGTCAGGCGTCGTCGGCGCTAGTGGCCAAAATTACGATTTTCATTTTTTTTTATTCAATTCGATTCCAAATTTTCCTCCAATACCAAGATTTGACTTTATTTATAATAAATGCAATTGTGTAAGATTATTATCTACTAATATATACGACACTTAACAAACTAAATAGTAATACATAACAATATAAGTCTGGGTTGCCTCCTACAAAGCGCTTGGTTTAACGTCGTCAGCCCAGCATACCATTTATTTAGTTGGTTTGACTTAACATTAAAACTTTTTTAAATTCAGGTATGTGCCCTTCATAATAATGTTTCAAATGATGCCCATTAACATTAAATATATTTTCAGTGTTAGGATCTTTAATAACAACAGTTCCATAATGATAGACTTTAATCATTTTAAATGGTCCTAACCATCTGGATTTTAGTTTTCTTGGAAATAATCTCAATCTTATATTATATAGTAGAACTTCTTATCGAGGTTCAAATTTCTTCTTAACAATCTTCCAATCATGCCATATTTTCATTTTCTCTTTATAGATTTTTGCATTATCATATGCTTCATTTCTAATCTCCTAAAGTTCATTGAGTTGCAAAAACCTTTTCTCACCAGCATCCTTTAAATTAAAAATAAATTCTTTAATAGCCCAAAATGCTTTATGTTCCAATTCTACTGGTAAATGACATGTTTTTCCAAAAATCAATCTATATGGGGACATTCCTATATGCTGTGAAAAATGACGGTAATAAAGTGAAAAATGGAATGATAAAAAATTGCATGCAGAAAAAACTCTAGAGCTACACACAGATTTACATGATTCGGAAAATTTGCCTACGTCCACGAAGCTCTAGAGGATTTATTTCTTCGGGGAATTACACCGTCAAGCTCCTCAACATTTACAAGAAAATCTCTATTTTCTTTCTATTTTCTTCTCTCCCTTCTGCTCTCTCTCTCTTCGTCTCTTTCTCTTAGCTCTCAAGATGGCTTGGCTTGGCCTTGCTTGGCTTGCTTGGCTTTAAACCAAAAGAGAATATTTATAGAAACCATGAGAGCGGAAGGTGGGAGGTAGGTGAGCAATAGGTGGGATGTGGTAGGTGAGCGGTAGGTGGGTGTGGTAGGAGCAATACTTAAATAAAAACCTAATTAAATTCGGTGGACCGGGTCTCCACATTACCCAACAATTCTCCTACTTGGAGACTGGGACACTGAATGCATCACCTACTAGCTGCATCATCTACTAGTTGTATCGACCTTTTCCTCAAACATAATATCCTCCAACTATGCAACTCAAAGCCCCTATCTTCATGTCAGAAAACCAGCTAAAGTTGAGCATAACTTCAGCTTCTCACAAGTAACACCCTCAGTTGACATATCACCGTCAACGTAGCCTTGTAACTCCAAACTCTTTCCTGGGTTACTCTTGTATTTTCTTACAACTCCCACTGCATGAGCAATATCTTGCCCTTGCTGAAAGCCCTTTTCAACAAGTCCAACCTTGTACCTCTTACTAACACCAAACACAGTCTTCACCCGGTACACCCACTTGTTGTGCAATGCCTTATTCCTTGGTGGAAGTTTTGCCAGCTCCCAAGTCTGATTCCATGGCAAGGAATCTGTCTCCTCCTTCTTTGTTAGCTCCCACTTGCTCAAATTTTCATCTTGCAAGATTTCTTCATAACTCCGTGGTTCTCCACCATTTGTCTGTATGTACAGGGTCTTTTTTCCCTGCCTTTGGCGCTCTGCCACTTTTCAAGAAATGAACCTTCTTCTGCTTCCCCATAATGCACCTCTAGCTCATGTGTCCACGCCTGAGTAAACCTGTAGTCATATATAGTGTGTTAGTTTTCTTACCCCGAGCTAGTACTAATGCTCCTTTGGTAACCTTCCAGGTGCTATCTGAGAACACCATCGAATGCCACCCTCATTGAGTTGTCCAACAGAGAAGAGGTTTTTCTTCAACTCAGGAACATGCCTGACCTTTTGCTAATTTCATTTGCTCTTGTTAGGGAGTGCAATATCAACATCTCCCATTTCCACCACATCTAGAGCTTTTCCATCAGCCAGATATGCCTTCCCAAAGTTACCTGCAACATAATTTTGCATTAACTCCCGACGGGAAGATGTATGGAAGGAAGCTCTGAATCCAGTATCCAGTCATCACACCAACTGTAACCTGCCAGAAATAGTGCATCCTGTATTTCTTCAGATACAACATTAGCGCCACCATTCTCCTTCTTCTTAAGATTCTTACAGATCCTTTTTATGTGGTCAGCCTTTCCACAATTCCAGCAAGTTGTCTGCTGACCAGACTTTGATGTTGATCTTCCTCTGTTTGAGTTCTTTTCATTTGATCTCCCTCTGGAATCAAAATTCAACATCAAACTTGAACACGAGGCAGTGTTAGAATCCTTCTTGCGCACCTCCTCAGTTAAAATCAAATCACGAATATCATTATATTTCAGCTTGGATTTACCTGCAGAACCGCCAATTTACCTGCAGAACTGCTAACTGTCATCCTCATGGCTTTTCAACTATTTGACAATGATGCCAACAATATCAACGCACATATCTCCTCATCAAAATCAATTTCAACAGACGACAACTGATTTGTGTGATTTATGATAGTGTTGAAATCATTCAGGTGTTGTGCAATAAACACATCTTTCGTCATTTTCAAGTTGAATAACATTTTCATCAGGTGCGTCTTGTTATTATTCGATGACTTTTCATACAAGACTGATAAAACCGTCATGAGATCTGTAGTAGTCCTATCTTTGATGGCATTTGGGCAACCGATCTCGACAGGGTTAATCGTATAACCCCCAAAACCTGTCGATCCAACAGATTCCATTCCGCCTCTTCCATCTTTTCTGGTCACTTTCCCAGTAACAGAAGATGAATTTTCTTCCCACAGAGGTAGTCCTCTATCTGCATCCTCCAGTAAACAAAATCTGTGCCATTGAACTTCTTGATCCCCGATGTCATCAGTTCATCTCCGCCCATCTTTCTTCCTTAGATTCGAACCAAAGCTCTGATACCAATTATTGTGAAAAAATGACGGCAATAAAGCGAAAAATGAAACGAGTAAAATTGCACGCAGAAAAACACCAAAACGGCACATAGTACGTGGTCCGCCAAATTTGCCTACGTCCACGGAGCTGTAGAGGATTTATTTCTTCTAGGAATTACAACGTCAAGCGACTCGACGCTTACAAGAAAATCTCTATTTTCTTCTCTCCCTTCCTCTCTCTCTCTTCCTCTCTTTCTCTTAGCTCTCAAGATGGCTTGGTTTGGCCTTGCTTGGCTTTAAACCAAAAGAGACTATTTATAAAAACCATGAGAACGGTAGGTGGGAGGTAGGTGAGCGCTAGATGGGATGTGGTTGGTGAGCGGTAGGTTGGTGTGGTAGGTGGGATACTTAATTAAGAAGCTAATTAAATTTGGTGGATCCGGTCTCCACATTACCCAACACTATAGGAGTTTTATAAGCAGTTTTGTATACCCATAATGCAGTATCCAGTCTAGCAGACCAATCCAATTTATAAGGATTTATAGCTTTTTCTAAAATGTGTTTAATTTCACGATTCGATATTTTTGTTAGACCACTAGTTTTAGGATGATAAGCAGTAGAGAATCTATGCATTATATCATATTTCTTGATTTATTAGTAACCTAGCAATTCTTAAATTCTTAAAATGAGATCCTCCATCAATAATGATTATTCTCCGCATTCCATATCTTGTAAAAAATTTTTTAATTAAAAATTTAGAAACACTCCAAGCGTCACATCTATGTACATCATTAACTTCAATCCACTTAGACATATAATCAACAACAAGTAATATATAAAAATTTCCAAATGAAGGCATAAATGGTCCCATAAAGTCTAATCCCCACACATAAAAAATTTCAACTTCTAATGTGTAATTTAGAGGCATTTCGTCTATTATGGAAATATTTCCTACTCGTTGACATCTATCGCATGCTTTAATATATTCATTAACATCTCTAAAAATAGTAAGCCAATAAAATCCAATTTACAAAATTTTATATGCAGTTCTATTTATTCAAAAATGTCCTCCAAATTTAGAATCATGACACCTTTCAATTATCTGTTGAGTTTCTTCATAAGGCACACATCTTTTAATAATTAAATCTTTACATTGTTTATATAAATATGGTTCATCCCGAAAATAGTCTTTCAAATCATAGATAAATTTCCTTAATTGTGGATTTTTGATATCAGGTGGTAGAATGTCACTTACACTACAGTTTACTATATCAACATACCACGGTACATCAATTTCATCAATACTATATAAATGTTCATCAGGGAACTTTTCTAAAATTTCATTTACAAAATTAGTTAATATTTCTATTTCTATTCTAAAAAAATGATCAGCTATTTGATTATCATTTCTCTTTCAATCTACCATGATAAAATCAAACTCTTTGTAATAGAAGTATCCATCCAATTAATCTTGGTTTAGCATCCTTCTTTTGCATCAAGTATTTAATAACATAATAATCTATAAGCACTATACATTTATTTCCAATTAAATAAGATCTAAATTTATCAAAGACATAAACAATAGCTAATAACTCTCTTTCAATAGTAGTATAATTAATTTGAGCATTATTTAAAGTTTTACTAGCAAAATATATAACTTTAAAAATTTTATCGTGCCTTTGTCCTAATACAGCTCTAATAGCATAATCACTAGCATCACACAATATTTCAAATGATTTCTCTCAGTTAGGTGGTACTATTATAGGTGCAGTGATTAATTTTTTC
>NW_018250293.1:25720-26706 GCF_001263595.1 Phalaenopsis equestris | reverse complement strand
AAGACTAGGCTGATTTTTTCACATATCTCCAGAATTTTTTCTAAATTATTAAGACATAACTGAAATGAAGTCCCAAATACAGAAAAATTATCAATAAACACTTCCATTGCATGCTCTATAAAATTACTAAAAATTGACATCATGCATCTTTGAAATGTTGAAGGTGCATTGCATAGTCCAAAAGACATTCTACGAAAGCAAATGTTTCATATGGGCTTGTAAATGTTGTTTTATCTTGATCCTCTAGAGTAATTAGAATTTGGTGATATCTGGAATATCCATCTAAAAAGTAATAGTATTTGTTCCAAGCCAATCTATCCAACATTTGATCTAGAAAGGGCAAAGGAAAGTGATATTTTCTGGTGGTCATATTCAATTTTCTATAGTCAATACAAATTCACCAACCAGTTACTTCTCTTATTGGTATTAATTCATTTTTCTCGTTTTCTTCAACAGTCACTCCTTTCTTCGGAACACAGTGAATTGGGCTTACCCAAGCACTATCTGAAATATGATATATAATTCAAGCATCTAACCACTTTAAAATCTCTTTTTTAACAACTTCTTTCATTACTGGGTTTTATCTTCTCTAAGGATCTGCTTTAGGTTCATGGAATTCATCTAATAAAATTTTGTGCATACAAATTGAAGGACTAATTCCTTTAATATTTGCTAAATTCCATCCAAAAGCCTTTTTATACTTTTTCAACATCTCTATCAACTTTTGTTCCTGAATTTCAGTTAACTCAGAAGATATAATAACAGGCAATGTAGATGACTCTCATGTAAATACATATTTTAAATGGGTAGGTAATATCTTCAATTCAAGTTCAGGTGGTTTAATACTTGAAGGAATAAGATTTCTACTATCATTTTCCAGCAAGTCTAATGCATCAAATTTGCCCTGAATATAATCTAAATCTTCTTATTTTACTTCATTTTCAGCATAAAAAATTTCTCCTTTCTTTAATTTATCTTTGAATTCA
>NW_018250293.1:24984-25710 GCF_001263595.1 Phalaenopsis equestris | reverse complement strand
TCATTACTTAGATAATCAGCTACTTCCATCTTGAAACATTCATTATCTTTTTCTATTGCAGGATATTTCATAGCTTTTACTATATTAAATTTCACTTCTTGATCATTCACTCTCATCATTAATTCTCCTTTTTGTACATCTATTACAACTCTCCCTGTTGTGAGAAATGGTATCCCTAAAATAATGGGAATCTCTTTATCTTCCTCTATATCCAATATTATAAAGTCTATAGGGAAAATAAATTTATCCACTTTTACTAGCACATCTTCTATAACTCCTTTTGGATAAATTATTGATCGATCAACTAACTAAAGAGTTAGAGTAGTAGGGGAAATTTCTCCCAAATCTAAACATTTAAAAATTGATAAAGGCATAAGATTGATACTCTCTCCTAAATCACATAAATCTTTTCCGTAAAACTTTTCTCCAACTGCACAAGGTATAGTAAAACTACCAGGATCTTTTAATTTTTAAGGAAGCTTTTTCTGAATAATAACACTACACTCTTCACTAAGTGCAATGGTATCATGATCTGTAAACTTCCTTTTCTTGTTTAATACATCCTTCATAAATTTAACATAACTTGGCATTTGTTACAAAGGTTCACAAAAGGAATATTTATCATTAACTTCTTAAGGATTTCCAAAAATTTTGTAAATTGTTTATCTTTATTCTTCTGTTTTAGTCTTTGAGGAAACGAAGGTAATGGTTTTTCTACAGGGCTCT
>NW_018250293.1:24007-24718 GCF_001263595.1 Phalaenopsis equestris | reverse complement strand
TATTTGATTTCCCATATTCAACATTACTTCTTCCATCGTTAACTTCTTTTCCTTAACTTGTGGGTTAGGGTTGGAGTTAAATCTTAGAGGATAATAAGGTCAAAAATTAGAATTTCCTTGATTGTTCATATTTCCAGATGGATTCACCAAATTATTATAATTATTCTAACTAAAATTAGGATGGTTTTTTTAACCAGGGTTAAAATAGTTACAATAGGGATTGCTATTTTGATTTTTTATAGCGTTTAGAGTTTCATAAGATGATTGACTATCAATAATCTGTCCTAATGATTTCTCCTCTAATATTGGGGGTATTTGAGAATAATTCACTCCCATTTGATCAATCTTTTAGAAATATCAACAATTTGAGATGCCAAAATATACATTGCATCGGAATCATGAATTCTAGCCACTCTCTTAGGATTTAACCTTTCAGAGGGTCATTGAAAATTATTAGTAGCCATTTCTTCAATTAATGAATATTCTTCATCAAAAGGTTTTGACATTAATGAACCACCCGTAGCAGCATCTATAAATAGATCTAAGTGATCCTACTAATCCATTGTAAAATTTTTAAATTATTAACCAATCTAGTAAAGCATGGTGTGGACACTTTCTAAGAAGATCTTTAAATCTTTCTCAAGCTTCATATATCGATTCCCTTTCAAACTGACAAAAAGATGTAATATCATTTCTAAGCTTAGCAGTTTT
>NW_018250293.1:23084-23828 GCF_001263595.1 Phalaenopsis equestris | reverse complement strand
GATTCACATAATCTTTTAAAGGTCTTTGTCGATTTTCATTTATTGGATTATCTAAGTTATTCGCCATTTCTTGTAAATTTTTAATTTCTCTTTATTGTTTTTAAATTTTTCTAATAGTACGTTCTAATTCTGAATCGTAAGGTACTAAACCTCCAGATCCAATATTTCACATAAACAAATAAAGCAAGAAAAGTAAAACACTCTAATAAAAATTTTTCTTTTTGGATTTTTGATTTAATAATAATAATGATTTTTTTATGGTATATATATTATCTCTAAATTTCCTAATTTATCAAAACTATTTAACTCAACCGTGACCTTCCTCACGTAATGACCCAAAAACTTGATCCGACTTTTTATTGCGATAGATTGTGTAAAATTTATATAAATATAATCAATTAAAATTTAGATTTTATGCAAGTATATGTATCATTCTCAAGTAATAATGGAATTTCTATTTAAGCCACAAATATTGATCTTCAGGGAAGGTTTAAATTGAAAATGACAAATTTGCTAGGACATTCACAGAAAGTCAATTGAAATCACTGTTACTAATTTCAATTAGTAATCAAAATTAAATTTCAAAACTATTATCAAATCAAATATGCAAAATTTAAAATAGTAAATACTAATTTATTAACTATGTTATTATAACGGAGATTCTTCTGTGAAAAAGCATCCTTCTCACTACAATGAGAATATAGTAAAATGAGATGAGATAAATGTTCATAATATGTATTGTGC
>NW_018250293.1:2082-22688 GCF_001263595.1 Phalaenopsis equestris | reverse complement strand
TTCTCCATATCTCAGAGTAGGGAGAAAGATAGAGTGAACTACTCAGACTTCATGAGAAAGAAATAGCAAAACACAAATTTTATATATAAAAGAAAGTTCATACAACACTGATAAACAAAAAATAATTATCTGAAAACGCTTTCTCAAAACAAATCCTTTGTAGCCTTTCCTTAGAAATGCAGGAAGAAAATATCTCTCACTTTTCTTCTTCTACAACACTCTTACAAAAAGTTTTACACTAAATCTCACCACAAAAACTCTAAACTATGAAAGAAAAATCACTAATGGACTCCTATATGATAGCGGAATGGAATGATGTGGTGCAAAAAATGAAAGTAGATGAGTGAAAATGTAGAGGAGCTCTTTTTCTGGTGAAATTCGGCCCTAAATAGAGCCCAAGGTCGGTTCTCCAAGAGGTGTCTCCAAAAACTCTTCAAAAAATCATCCAAATACATCAAACCTTCTAGAAACTGAGTCTGCACCGCTTTTGGCGCTGTCAGCGTTGGTCTGGCTTCTTCGGCGCTGAGTAAAAAATCTCCGCGTTAATTTGTTTTGCGCCATTTGCGCTGCCCTCACTACTGCCGGTGCTGAGCATTTCTTCAAAAATGTCATTTTGACTCTAAATTTCATCTTTTTTGCTTTAAACCCTAAAAATCAACAACCTGCAAGAAAAAAATTAAAACACCTTCCATTAAAGTGCAATATCATAAAAAATAGCTAAAATATGGGTCTAAAAATGCATATATTTTTGGTGTATCATCTGGTGCTTAGGCGCCAAAACACTTTTGCACATTTTTCACCTATTTGCTCCAAATTTGATCATTTTTCACTCCTTTAAGTGTTTTTCACCTTTTTACCTATACCTGAAAAAAACACAAAAATACCTTCCATTAAAGTGCAATATCTAAAAAATAGATATAAAAATGTGTCTAAAAACACCATATATTTTAGGCATATCAGTGGCATAGGAAATTTAATGTCAAATGGGCAGGAGCTAACACAGGAAAACCACTAAACCAGGGTGACATGGTGAAGATCAATAAACTTGACACAGGAAAATCAGTTAATCAGATCAGCATCAATTAATCAAATAATAAAACTTCAAACATAATATCATTTACATAAGCAACATAGTTCACATACACAGAACATAGGCAAACTCTGCCCTAAATTATGGTATCTTTGTCTGTCAATCCGGTTCCCCACTCCAGTCATCTGGGTGAACCTGTATTCACTTTTCCATGTATTTGTAAATGAACACGCCAAAGTTAATGCTATTACGTTTAACAAGAACACCTCTAACCATTTAAGTGGCAATTTTGATGGTTTGCCCCTGAAAGCGTTCCCAACATCTCTTGCAAATAAACTGATTTGCAAAATTTCATATGGTATTAATTAGTGCGGACAATGCTAAATTGGATAGATGGATAATGTAGAGTATACTTACTACGCTTTGGCACATAGCCTTGTGCCTCGCGTGGGGTAATGAATTGTATAGTTTCCATTTTCTTGCTTTCAACTCTCCAACCAACAATATCCAGCGGTCATTATCAACAACTGGAAATAAAGATAATGTTTAAAATTTTCATCACTTTCTTTGTGATATGCCTCACAAACATTGAGGTTTGTCCAACTCTATGCATTTGCATGAAATGACACAAATGTCACAGTGGATGGATTATACAAGAAGAATTTGAGTTACCATTGTATGATTAATTCGAATTTGTATAATTACCACAGTATAAAGCGATACATATAGGTATGACTTGTATAAAGAATGAGAACTATCCTTCCTTCTCTGCAAAATAGTGGTAAATGCATCTACATGTTCATTTGCAATCCAACAGTTCTTTAGTAAATGCATCTACATGTTCATTTTCAATCCAATTGTCCTTGCAATACATAGTTACCCGATAATCCTAATAGCACACCATGTGATTGGATTGGAGTTCCATCTACCACTCCAAATGCTCATACTGATGATATATTTCATGCAACTTGTTGTGCATATTTGATAGCTCCTCTTCAATATTCCCCAATTTGCTCGTCACCTTTCCAAAATCAGCATTAAAAACCCATTGAAATAGGTTTGGGCATCATTATGCACAAAATTATCTCCAATGGCCATACCATTATTTATACTCTCCATGGAAGTAAGTGAATGGAAGCAAGATCTCAAAATCCTTCTATGTTTCTTCTCTCTGATCTAATTTTTGAAGATTTGAAGAGTGGGGATGAAGGTAAGGAAGTTTAAAAGAAAATAAATGGAGAAAATTACTTGGGGGTAGTTTTCCTCATATCAAGAAACTGTGGCTCTTAGGTGCCTATTCTGAGAGAAGAAACATAGAAGGATTTTCTACAATGCCACCATTGTTAATCATAATATTTGTCCTGTAGTGTTAGCACAAAATCTTTGTGACACTTCAATATAATACAATTGCATTTCATAAAAAAGTTGAAGATTTACTCACATCCCGGGGTATATTGAAATAAATTCATCAATCACTCTTGCATTTTAAGAGATACCATTGATCTGCGAGGAAAATCGATGTGTGATGCCGCGAGATGAGGCTGCAAAACAAGAACACTTATGATAATATATATATAATATAATGTCAAATTAGAAGATATAGGACACCACATAGAATGCCATTTAATAATACCACTAGCTGATAATCCTCTTAACGGACACTTTCTTGCTGATCTGTTAAACTTGTTAATGCAAGGGCTAGAGATTTCAACATGTTTTGTTATTGGTTGTTCTTCCTAAACCGCTATAGTATGTACAATAGATGTTAATATTAATTGCAAGCCTTTTTTGGCCTCACTCTCTACAACAGAATTTGTAGGGGCTATTATTGTTTGTTCTACAATGGCTATAGTATCTACGTGTTCTGTTATTATTTGGTGGCCCTTTCCTACATTAGTATCTACAACAAAGTCTACTATTGTTTCTTCTAAAAGTTCAGTATTTACAGACAATTCCTCAACCCTAATGGCTGGAGTATCTAGAACATCTCCTGAACGATGTTGATCAATAACATCCTTTATTTTTTTTTTCTCTAAAAATAGAATGTAGTATAAGGGGTACTCAAGTTCCTCTTTCTTCTACTTCATCGGCCCTTAACCCTTCAGATTAAGCTGCCAAGGGAGTTTTGATGGGCTCCTTTTTCTTGCAACTCGCTGTGTTCATCAACAGGGGAGGATTGGTGGATTCCCTTTTCCTGCAACTCAATGTCTCCATCAGCAAGGGGAGGATTGGTGGGTTCCCTCTTTATTGAACTTATTTTCATCGTCAACTGGAGAGGATTGGTGGGTATCCTTTTCTTTCAACACATTGCCTTTAACATTTTCTATTTTTTCTAATTTTTCAACCTTTTTCTTGATTTCTAGAATCTTCTCTTATAAATTCAATACTCCATATTCATTGTATTTAATGATCCTTGAAATTCTATAAACCATTTTTCTGAGCTCTAAGTAGCTAGATTATTACTTCAAGTTTTTTATTGACTTCGGTGTATGTTGGCTCCGACATGATGTCGCTTGAAATGGGTAAAACCCTCTAAAATGTGTGTGTACATATATGTGCAATTATTTCAATTTCAATCTTTGGTGATGGCACCAAATACTTGATCCAACCTGTAGTTACGTACATATTTAATTCCATGGCCAAAATATTTACCTCATTTTCTTATGCGGCTAATGTGCAAAATGGTTTGGTTATTTCAATTTCAATCTTTGGTTATTTTGGTGTTCTTTTTTGTATTATATTGGCATCATTTTGGTATTATTGTGGTGTTAGTTTGGTATTATTTAGCTAAAATCATGGAGTTACTGAGGTAATATTTAGGTTTTATTTCAATTTTTTTATTTTTTTTGTTATTAACATATTATCTTGGTGTGATTGGGTGAAAGTATGGTTTTCTAATATGTTTTATAATTATTTTAGTGGGTAATTAGTGAAATAATAAGAAAATATATTTAAGTGTTTAAAATACCATTTTTATCTTTTAAAATTTTATGAGAGCATTTTAGGGTTGTTTCCTTCAATCAGAGAGATTTTTGTGATATTTTAAGACATAATTATATTTTTATAATTTTTAAATGATTTTAAAATAAAAAAAAATATTCGAAAAATATGTTTTTAATTTTAAATCCCATTTTATTTTCATAGGTCCCTTTGACTTTAGTGAACTCATTAAACTTTATTTTATAATTTTTTGATGTATGTTTTATTTTTTATAATTTTTTGATTAAAATAGAGATGATTAACCTAAATAATTAAGGCTTTTAAAGTTAAGGGTGTTCTTTCACCTTAAAAAAATCAGAGAACATTCCTAACAACATGGTTAATAAACTTTAAAAATTTCATGCCATGATGATAAATATTTAATTAATTATGGATTAAATAAGTTTTAAAGTAAATAAATAATTAAAAACAAAAAAATACAGATTTATTTTTAATTTTAGTTTTAATGGATTCTCCTATGTTCATTGTAAGTTTTAAAGTAAATAAATAATTAAAAATAAAAAATACAGATTTATTTTTAATTTTAGGTTTAATGGATTCTCCTATGTTCATTGAGCATAGGGGCATTTTTGTTTTATTTTTCTGATTTTTCTACACCAAGATTTAATTTTTTAAAGTTAGATTTTATTTTCTAGAATTACTTAAATCAAAATTCCCCTATTTATCCATTTGACCTCACGACACTGACTGGATCATTAGACCCATCAAAGCCCCATGCGACACACTCCCATTCACTGTGCTTTCCATGTCAACCACCTCATCAGCATGTGGTTCATGTTCCATCATTTTGTCTGACTCCATTCACACCACTCGTTTTAAAGACACGCGAATGGATTTGTAACTGTCCACACTCTAAGCCTAAATTTCTCTTGATACTTAACCAAATTGCATGAGGTTTGTTCCCACACCTTTGTCTATATGAGGCGAACACATCTATATTGCTAGGTGGACATGGGTTGTTTATTCTCTTCATAAAAAACTAAACCGAGACAAAAATGAGAGTTTTTGAGCTATACCTTTCTCCAAGAGGTGAAGCTTCAATTGGATAGGTTGAGAAGCTTCGCCTTGGTCCTATGAATCTCCTCAAAGTGTTAGTTTGCTCAGTGGTTGGGTCTAAGTATGAGTTAGACCAAAGGGTGGATTGGGTTTTATCCAGGGATATGGTAGAAGGCTCTAGAAAGGGGGATTTTGATTGGGGAAGTGGTTTTGAAGTGTGATGAGCTTTTGGAAATATTAATTTGGACTTTTGTGGAGTTTGGTTAAATGGCCAAAAAATTTTAGTTTTTAGCTTTAAATTTATGGTTTCTCAATGGGGGATAAGGGCTAAAAATGATTTGGATGAGCTTCGTATGAGCGTAATGAATGTTTGGAATGATTTTAGCAGAGTTTCCTGAAGGTTTTTATGCTTCTTTCCTTTGGTCGTGAGGGGGTTGTGTATTTATAGGACAAGAATTAGAGTTTAATTGGGTTGGCCAGTGGGTGGAGAATGGTGCTTATGTGGAGGGAAGATAGTGGTCAAGGTCCAACTGGGGTGAGCCACATTGGAGGGGTAATTTTGGGTTTTGGCCATGAGTGGCCGCCAAGCCATGGGTGGTCACCATTCACTTGTGGGAGCTCAGAGGAAGAGTGTTATGAAGTCAATTGTGCGGTGACAAGTGTCCATTGTTTGGATGTAAATGGAATAGGGTTTGGGTCACTTTTAGGTTTGACTTGGGGTTGGAACATGCATTTGGGTTGGATTAATCCACCAAGATGGCTAGGGCTGATGATCTGCTTGGGATCTTGGTTTGACAAGTCCCAATCATATAGATAGGGCTTAATCATGGGTTAGAGTGAAGCATGAGTATGGTTTAAGTACTTTGGAGGGAACATGAAGTGCCTCCTCCTTTAGCCACATAAGTGACAAAGTGGCTTGCATGAGGCTCATCGATGGCTCCTTGGCTTCTTTATGGCTTAGATAAAGCCATATGGCTTGCTTAAGGCTCATGCATTGCCTACTTGGCTTGCATTAAAGAGGGGAGGTGAGAATTTCAACCCTTTGAAAATATTTTCATTAATTCCACTTTTAGCAGATTAGGCAAGAAATTTTGAGCCATAGTTTTGATTAATTTGATCAAATATGGCTGAAATTTGTCATGTGGACTTTTCTTTGAAGTGAATTTTAGAATTTAGACAAGGTTTAGTGTGCTTTTAGGATGGGTTATGAAGGGTTGATTTTGGGCTTTGATTTGGGATTTTGATCTAGTGTAAATGGTATTGAAAATTAATCATGGTGAATTTCATGAGGCCTTAAATCCATCATGTTTAGGAGATAAATTTGGTGAATTGAACTTGACATATGGGATTCAAATTTGGTGAATTTAGGGCATGGGGTGAATTTCGATTTAGGGTTCATGAAAATTGGGTTTGAAATTTTAAAAATTGGGGAATTTTTTGGAATTGGAATTTCATGAAATTTGGGTGATTTTGGTCAATTTGGTGGGATTAGGGTATTTTGGTTATTTTGAGGATTTTGAGTAGTTTTGAGAATTTTGGGATAATTAGGGCGATCCGGAAGAAGTTTTGTGAATGGTAAAGTGTAGAGAGGTGTAAGTGTGTGGAGTGAGGTTAATGTGTATGTAGTGTGATAGGAATGTGCATGTAGTGTGGTAGGAATGTGTATGTAAGGTGAAGTGAGTGATGTGTGGGGGAGGAGTGGGGTGATGTAAATTGTAGTAATGTATGGGGTTGTGTGTGAATTTTGTATAAGGTATGTGATGTGGTATATGTGATTATGCATGTAGTGTATGTGAATTGTAGTGGTATGTGTTGAATGTGTATGTGGTGTGAGATGAACGCCCAAGTCATAAAGGGCTTCCCTAAGGCCTTGTGACCTTATAGGAACTCATTTTTTGGGCTTTACCTTGTTGGTCTAAACCAAATCAACCAAGTGTTGAGAGTTTGAGACCACCCATGTGAAACTCCACAAAAGAGTCAAGAGGTGGCAAAAATTTCTAAGTAGGGTGGGCTCATCACTAGTCTTCTAGGATAGTCAATAGATAAAACCCTATGGCTAGATCTTAAGTTCTAAGAGAAAACTAGACCTCACAAAAAATGAGGTCAATAAAGTCTTAATGAAAGTTTTATGGTGTGTGACAACACAAAAATCCACACCAACATGTTTATTTAACTAAACCTTGTGGAATCTTCTTACCAATAACAATTGAGGGAGAATAATTCACATTGTAACATATTGTAGAAATACTTTTAGCGTATAATGATTTATGAAACCCAAAATTGATGAATATACAATGCACCTTTTTCATTATATTATTTTCTATCTACCCCAACACACCATTTTGCTTTGGAGTAACTCAGATTGTGATGTCTCTAAAATTTTCTTATTTATTTGCATATGGCTTGAAATTCACCTTAATAAAACTCAAAGTCATTATCAGTGTAAAGAGGTTTAATCGGCATCCTATTCTTTCTCTCAATTATAATATTCTAACCTTTAAATATAATAAATATACCATTCTTCTATTTTAGAAAGAAAATACAATTTTTTTTAAAATTCATAAATAATTCGACATCAGAAATTTGACAAATCCCTCTGATAGTACTATGGGTACTCTAAAGGTGAAGATGTATGTAGTTCATCATCCATTCAATACTTTAAATGTTTATGCTATATTTATCTCTTCTTTTTTCTAAATCTGTAGTGCTCAAAACACTTCAATTTAGTAATACTTTGGCTATTAAGAAGTTCTATTCTGCTCAGTTCAACCATTTTATCCTTACTTATGTGCCCAAGAAATATGCGCCAATATCTAATTTCTTTATCAATTCATATGGAAAAAATAATAAATATTGCATCATCTACCATTGTAGAGCTTTACAAAATCTATAGTTCAAGAACCTTCTTCTATCTCTTCATCATAACAAACGAGTCTTAAATCTTCAAAATTTTACCTTCACTAAAGTGCTTATATATTTTAACATTAAGAGTATTTTAAAAAAAATAATTTTATTTCATATCAAGTATAAGTTTAACATATCCAATTGTTCTGATAACTTTACTAATCATCTTGATGCCGATAGTTTTAATATCAACTATTTTATAGGGATTATTAGTTTTTATTAAAACCATTCCCTTAGATATTATTTCATATATTAAAAATTAGTCTCTATTGAGACATATACAAAATATGCAAGCCTAATTAAGAAACTAATTATTATTAAGTTTGCTATTAGAGATAACTATGAGTTCACCATCATTAACACATTCTTCAACAACAATGTCTTCACCAAAATAATCAGGTTGTTTACCGTTATGATTAATAGTTGTTTTTTATTTTTGTTCTCCAGTTTCTAACATTTAGTTTTAATGTACCATTTCTTTTTACAAAAATTATAAATCCTATCTTTATTCGAGATTTTGATCTAACATTTTTATAAGCAGTAGATGTATTTACTTGAGTCCTCCCTCAAACAATAATGCATTCTTTTTTAGTAGCATGTTCATCCACAAATTGTTTCATCTTTTTATAGAGAATAGAGCATCTAAAGGTTCTTTCAAGATATGCGTCTTCTAATTATATAAGATGCTATCTCTATATATTTCATATGATAAAGATATCAGTCATCACACTAATAATTGCTAAATTTTTTTGTCATACTTAACCTCAATGACTTCTAAATTAGAGATAACTTTTATAAAGGTAATCAATTGATCTGCAGTAGATGCACCTTCAGTAATTCTGTGGTGTAAGAATATTTTATTAGATGCAACATAAGGATGGGACTTTATGTCATGCACTATTTTTTCAATTTCAACTATAATGCATAACTATATTCTCCTTCAAGACATCCTGTAAAATTTTATTTTGATAGATAAAGATGAACTTAAGATAAAATTTTTTAATTCTTGCATTGCTTCTCTTTCAAAGTCCATAATGAAGGCATTTTGTTAAATCCCAACAGCTCATCAGCTAAACTCAACAATGCCAAATGAGCTTGTATCTTAACTTACCAAAGTAAAAATTTGATGTTGCAATCTAAAAGTGGAATGTCATACTCTGTTGTTACTATCACCGAGATTAAAAATATCTCTTTAATTCCATTTGTTATA
Organism: Phalaenopsis equestris; assembly: GCF_001263595.1. Classification (NCBI taxonomy): domain Eukaryota; kingdom Viridiplantae; phylum Streptophyta; class Magnoliopsida; order Asparagales; family Orchidaceae; genus Phalaenopsis; species Phalaenopsis equestris. Next base: position 13,548 of record NW_018250293.1, on the reverse strand, counting down.
AAATTGATGCGATGACTAATGAAATAAACAAAAAAAATAATATAGATTTTATGTAGAAAATCCAAGATGAAAAAATCATGAGCGAAAGATGGTAATTCATTATGTCAAAGAAAATAGTCACAAGTGGAGAGTTCCGACTTGCAAAAAACAAAGACAAAGAAAGTGGTTTATTCGTCATTCAAAGATATGACATATTTATAAATTTATGTAGACCATTTATGAGGAAAATACTCAAGATGGGGAAAAATAAGAGCTCACAAATTGCAATTTAAGAGCTATTATAAGTTTAATCTTATGATATAGGCCTTCGATTTATGTCTCTTAATGCCAGCATAACCCACAAAATTGATTCACAAATTTTACATTGTTAATGTTGTTCAATTTTTAATTTTTAATAAATCTAAATAATATGTGTTGTTTTTTTTTAAAATTTGGGTGAAAATCTTCATGCAACTCAATATCACAGAGAGATGATAATTCTATATCAGAGAATATATATATATATATATATATATATATATATATTTCCCAAGTAGTCAGGGCTTCCTATTATTTTTAACACAAAATGATTTGCATTAATTACAACAATTAGAGTCTCCGCACCACTACTTTTACAGTAAAGATAATTTGGATTTCTATAAAACATAAATCATGGAGATGGCTTGAGATTTAAGGCTTCATCATCAAAAAAAAAAAAACATAAACCTAATAGAAAAGATGGCCATTCATTCCAACTTAGATCGGTTTGCATTTTACTTTCTTTCAAATATTTGTAGGTTGATTCATCAAAATCCAGAGAAAGCAATCAGTGCAGCTTGGCTTTAAAATTGCCATTTGTGCATAATTTTAAATTAAATTTTATTTCTGGTTCTTATTTGTTTTCTTCAAATATTTGTAGGTTGATTCATCAAAATCCAGAGAGAGCAATCAGTGCAGCTTGGCTTTAAAATTGCCATTGTGCATAATTTTAAACTAAATGTTTATTTCTAGGTATATTATGTATTTTCTCGTTTTCTTTATAAACTCTATTCAGTATGAACGAATCGAAAGAAATAAAATGAAAAAGAAACATACAAGAAAATAGAGAAAAATTTGAACCAAATGTAGCATCCACTCTCTTCAAGCGCTGATCTAAGAACAATTTATGATAGGTAATCATTTACCAAAAAAAATTAATTTTTTAATAGGTTGGAAAATAAAAAAACAATTTTGCCTCATTCTCATTAATTATTTCTGCTGAATAATTAAAAAAAAAATTATTGAGAAAGAAATGTTGATGTTATTTTCAATGAAGAATTTATTTTTTTTTAATTTTAATTTATTTACATAGTATGGTCACCCAACTTCAACAAAGGAGTTGATTTCCAACTCCTCTTACTCCTCTTTTTTTTTTGTTTTATAATTCCATGTTCAATTTTGCCTCTACCATGATAAAAGTCTCAAAAAATTATTTTAAATGAGTTTAAGCTTTGTTCTTTATTACTAGTTGCCTCTACAAACAAACCAACAATTCATTTTTCTACTATTAAGGGGACTTCTGGTGTAAGAGTTGGAGTTTCTTCATGATCTTCAAAATTAAGCGTGTTCATATTAGAGTACTCATATGAGAGATAATCTTCGGTATAAATTGTGCCTCGATCATAAAGTGGTAACGATTATTGGGTTAAAACATACAATATTTTGATTGGTAAGAGTTCAATATGTGAGATTTTTGTCTGTTGTTTTCAGGAACTACTTGAGATTCATTTCAAGCTTAAGTTTCAATCATACACAAAGGATTCCAATAGAACTGAACTCATTTTGATTGTTTTCTCTCTTACATCAGCGAATGGGCACTGAGATTTACTAACCAGATTATTAACATATGAAGAAAGCACATAAATATCAAACCAAACGTTAAATTTCAAAAAAAAAAAAAAAGAGAGAGAGAGAGGGAGAGTTCTCAAACTCATTACATATTGTTTGCTTAAAGTAAAAAAAAAAAAAAAATGAGAGAGAGAATTCTCAAACTCATTACATATTGTTTGCTTAAAGCATAATGACAGAAACTAGGACGAACAGAAGCTCCAGTTTCATCAAAATCCTATTCAAAAAACCTTCAAACCTCGACATTCCTTTTAATCTTATTTATGCTAGTCTAACTTTGATCAAGGAAGTGCGGCTATATGGCATGCTCCATGACCTGCAAATCCGAATAAAATTAGCATAATCCTGTTATTAAGTTGTGCAAAATACAAATTGCAATATATTAGAGCTTAGCTCTCAACCAAATCATGAAATTAGCTTGTAAGAAACATGCTTCATTTCTAATTGATTGAAACATCTCGATTTAATGCATTACGTTAATCAACTAAAAAAGGTTGAGCTATAATTTCTTAGAACTATTCGGTCATTTCAAGTGGATTTTGTTTAGTATGAAATGACAATCATAACAATTATGACAATCACTCAAGCTAGAGACTCAAAAATAATATTTTTTATTATTCTTTTTTCCATCTCATTAAAATCTCTTTTTTAAGCTGTTGTAGAGGGCTCATAGAAAGAAATGCTTTCTCGCTAGTTTGTGTAAGAATTTGAGCATTAGGAACGAGGTGAGCTATCAAGTTAGTGTGGCTTTGAGCTCTTTGTATTCTTGAAAGTTTGTTTTCTAGTATTACCTTTCTTTGCATCTTTTCAAGCTATTCATAATCTAATAGATGTTTTCAAAATATACCTATTTCATTTTAGTGTCTACCTACTCCCTACTATTCTTCTGAGACCGAGACCATGCGAAGCAATATCATACTCTGAATACTTTGACAGACACTAATGTAATTCTTCATTCTTCTCTTCCTATACATCATTGACCAATCGTTAGTTTCCTTTAAGAAAACTAGCAAATAGCATTTTCTTACGGCACTCAAAACATTTACATACATAACACTCGAAACATTGATATTTACAAATCTAGCACCCTCTATCATCGATTTTACAATTTCTTACTCGATATCAAAATTCACAGTAAAGCCTCAACTATATTTTTCATTTTTATCGAATTCTCAATGGTCTGGTCATGACACACATAACTGCATCAATTCGGTATTTCATTTTAAAAAAAAAAAAAAATTGGTGCTAGTTTTGTAAATAGCAAAGTTTCTAATGTCATATATGTAATAATCGCCAAATTAAAGCAGTGTTGGTCTTACTTGGATCTAGGTCTGTGACCATGGCAGCACCATTGAAGTAGCAAGAACCTCCCTTATTTTTGAATTTCTGCCAGTAGCTGTTGAAGGCATAAGAAGCGTGATTCTTCATGTTATTGGGAAGAAAGCAAGGTTTGTTGGGCTGGATCAAACTGCAGTCTGCACCTCCCGGCCCACAAGCCCAGTCCAGCGCTTCTTGCAGAACATTATCTGGCGTTTGCTCATCTGCTATGCACCATTGGGGCTCAGGAAATGCTCCATCTGTCACACAATTTTTGGTTTTATGAGATGATGCGTTAGAATTTAGAATCTTCATTCCTATATATTTGCATTTACGTCTGAACTTTGCTTTCTACCTTTATAGCACCTAAATGTTTCATATTACATAACCTTCTTATCATTTAGGTATTTACACATACATTTTCATGCATGTGAAAGGTGGTATGTATGTAAAAATTGAAGATGAGTTGTTAGATATGTAAATACAAAGGAATTGAGTAATATATAAGTAAACCTTCCAAAATTTAAAAAAATTAAATTCATGAGTAGCGAATTTCTGAAACTCACTTTGATGAACTCACTTAAATGATGAAGCACTTGAGATGGTTTCTGTTTATTGATATATTTTCTTACCTTTGTATTTATAAGAAAGCTGTTTTGATTAAACAAGAAACAGATCGGATTGGCCAATTGAATTCAATTAAGAAAGCTCTATTTCCAGGCTTGATATCATAATATGAATATCTTAAAACAATATGATTCATTTTTTTTATGTCTCTTAATGTTATGTAGCAACAGTGAGAGGAAGTTGATTTTACCTGATCTTGATAATGCTAGCATGATAAAGAGAATAAAGAATACAATCTTCTGTTTAAGGTAGCTCATCTTCTTCTTCCTCTTGAGCGATTTTAGAAGTCTAGAATGAGAAGAAGATGCATCAAAGCTTAAGTTAGAGAGATTAAAGATTCAGCTTTTTTTTTTTTCCTTTTAATTATTAGTCTTGCGCTGCTTTTCAGGATCCCTGAAGCCTTTTTAAATTCTTTGCTTGAGGGTCTAAGTTACTGAGATTCCTGCTACTTCATTTCTCATTTGTTTCATTGATGTAAAATCAAAGTTATCTATTATTTTTGTTTATTAAACTTCAGCTGGAAAGATGAGCATATTCTGCTTTGTTATGAGGTGTGACTTGATTCTTCATCCCAATGTTTTTTGAGATATAGAGATCTGCAATTTCACTTAAAATTTATGCTGAGGGACCCATTTGGTTGCTTGAGGTCGGCTGTTAGTTTGGGTCTAAAAAAAGTGTATGTATTCGTAAATGATTAAACATTGATATTTATTTATGTACTTTGGTTTGAAAGAATTTAAATGTCATTTGTGAATTTCTATATGAAATCTGTTGTCATGTAAGAGTAAAGTTATATATTTGATTAATTGTTTGACATAAAATATTCATAATTAAGTAGGAACAAATTTATTTTTATGTTTGATCAAATTGAGGTTAAAGACGAGGAGTAAGCCTAGATCAAATCTTTTGAGATTAGATCGAGCAAACTATAGTCAAATTGACTTAGATCGGGATTGGATCAAATGGATTTGAGTTGATATTGTGAAAGTGTTGAATCAAATGATGGGCATATTGATAATATTCCTAACTTGAGCTTATAAAATACTGTTTTAGAAATTGTGAAATGTGTTATTTGATTGAATATAATTAAGATTCAACAATGATCCTAAAAATTTCCATAATATAATACTTCAATTATTTAATGACAAATTAAAAAATTCACTATTTTTTTCTCTTATGTAGCATTTAGGAAAAAATCTAAATTGACATTCTGATTTGTCAGTGAATCACAATCTTATTTATAGGAAAGAGGGTATAATATATGATATTATTTTTCGGCTTCTGCTTTAATGGGGCTGTAAGAGTATTTTAGATATTTTAAATGTATGAGGCTATTGCTCGGCTACCCTATGGCTCAGTCGGCTGGGCTAGCATGACTTTGGCTCGATAAGGCCGATTCGATAAGTTAGGTTGAGTTAGTGCAGTAGGTCGACTTGTATTGATTAGCTTTGGGTCAGCAAGACTAACTCAATGGGCTAGACATTACTAATTGGTTGATCTAGTCTGGCTATCGACATTCAATCCATGGATGTGGAGTTCCTCTCGGCAAAATGAGACTAGGCTACCGAGTAGAGGGTGAATTACCGTAACATGTTAAGTAGCTCTTTCCTTGATGAGAGAGTCCTTCTAAATCATTGTGAGGATCTATTGTTTTGTTAATTTTTGGTCATCGATGAGGAACCTCGGGGGTGTCCATGCCACGGCTGGTGATGCCAAGAAATTTGATTCTTCCCTTTGTCGGCTTTTCAAAGAGGTAGGCCGATGCCCTTGCTCGACATTCTGGAGTGGTTTGCTCGAGTGCACGACTGTCACACTCTAATTATATTTATTCTAACTAGGATTGATCTTTTTGTTCTTCTGCTGACTCAGTTAGCCTCTTCCTTGGCTCAGTTGGTTGCATCCAATTGAATAAGTGGGTCGTTGGGTCTCCTGTCTGTGGGCCCTCCTTTGTTATACTTCATTCATTCTGGACCATTGGATCTCCAAAGGATCCATGCTGACACATTCTTGATGTACATATTTTAGTTCCTTGATTCTCTTCTTGAAAGCGACACTGCTATAAAAATAAAAGAATTAAATGTAAAAGTAGATATCATTTAATTCATAATCAGAGATTAAATACTTATACTCCTTAGATTTTCATGCTCATGATTCTTATAAATAGAGCATGATAGGACTCTTTTGATATTTTGTATTTGCTTTGTACCTCTTTGTCTATTTTGATGGATTTCCAATACGCTTTTATGGAGAAGGTCTCAAACTCTCCCAATGAGCTTTTGAAAAAGAAAATGATGCTTGTCGCTTTTAGGAAGTCGGCTATGCATTACCATCTAGAAGGTAAGAAGAAAAAGAAGAAAGTAGCTATCAAGAAGTGTGTCGTATGACTCATTTCATGGTTCTCGGCGAAGAAAAAATCGAATGGATGAAGGAGGTAAATCTGAAGGCTTGAGAGTTGATCCATCGATTCGACCTTCTGCCATTACTCTAGACATGCTGACTAAACATAATGTGTAAGAAGCTGTGGGCACTCTCTCACTGCCCGAGGCATAAGAAGCTGTTAGCACTCCACTGCCATCTAGTGACAGTGGTTTTTCGATTAAATGGACCGAGTTGGATCGACTCTTTGCTTTGAGAAGATTTGGTCTTGTTTGTTAAGTTTAGATTTTTTCTCTTTTCTTATATTTTTCTCTATGCAAATGAGCCGATATAGGTTGATGAATTGCCTCCTACAAATGTTGGTCAGGGACCTCATACAAAATTGAGGTCAACAATTAAAAACGCATAAAGAATTTTGAAAAAGTCACAACAAAATTTTAAAATTAACACATGAAACTAATTAATACACAAAGATATTTGAAATCTAAGGTGAATTTTAGAAATAAATACAAAATATGAAAGAAACATGGACAGGGGTGTTGGTTGCAAGTGAGGATCGTGGGGTTGAATTACACTACAGTCTTACTGTCTATTTCTATTTGCTTCTTCTTACTCTCTCAGTTTTCTATTATCTTGATTTCTATGCTTCATTTTGATGAATTTGATATACTCACCGAGGACTTTTGGGTTATTCATTGTGCTCGAAAGGTCAACTATGACACCGGGAAGGTGGCCGAGTTAGAAGAAACTTGTGTCTTGGATCCCACTATCAAGCTCTGAGCCATTGGAGGAAATGACCAAGCGACGAGCTTATTTGAGAATGATCTCACTTTTATCGAGATCAGTTCAATTGTAGTTTGAAGTTATCATTCAACCATGAATGGGTTATCCTTACTTACATTACGCCAATGTCCCTCGCCACCATCACGACATATTTTATTTTCTATCATTGAGCTGGGGTTTCATGGCCAACGAATCTCTTCACCTACCAGTTCTCCTTCCAGGTTGGCTCAAAAAGCTATGTGTAGTTCTTATCAATTGAGAAGTTTCAATTGCTAGGCTTGGAGAACAAGAAAAAGGATTGGAAGCCGTGCTTCTTTCTCTGCTCTTCTTACTCAGGCTGAGGCATTTAGAACGTCACGACAGAAGACTTGATCAAGAAGAAGATGTTGTCAGATCAGGTTTGGCCAGTGAACCCTCAGTCGGCTATTCCAAGTTTTATTGTGATGTCGATGAGGGAATGATGCAAGTTAGCCTTCTCTGGTCACTTCATCTACATCTGAGCATGAGCTATACCTAGAGCTAGAGCTTGAATCAACAATCCGAGACAAAGAAATGCGCATCAGAAGGGAACAACTCTTGTTACTGGTTCTTATACTTCTCCTTCACATTCTGGGAAGAAACTGAAAGGTTTCAAGAAACACTTCTCTGGGGTCAGGGTCAGACCGTGGATTGTATAAAGCTAATAAAAGGATGAAAGTAGCTGAGGAATGGGCAAATGATGCTGAGGATTGAGTGGTTGCAGTGACCAATGGGAAAGGTAGCCGAAGCTGAGATACTCAGCCTATTAAAGACTTTATTGGTTGCCTTACCAGAAAATCAAGCTTTAAAAAGAAATGAGGAAAGAAAAAGAGTTATTTGATGCACTTCCTTCCCGCCCTCCACAGTTTGTGACTCTCGCCACACAGCTCTAAGTCAAGGCCTCTCTGATAATCAATCAATTTGTAAAGCCAAAGCTCATCGTCCACAATGGTCTGATCTGAATGAATTTTATACACTATAGCTTGACCCGTTTTGAGCTAAAGGACAGAGAATTTTATTGATGCTCAGGCATTCTGGGTCGGTTATTATATAATTTGTCGATCGGACAGTAATCATCATTGATTGTGAAATTTAGATGATTGTTGACCTCCCATTTGTGAGGAGTTCTTCCCTCTATATAGAAATGTTGGATTTAGCTTTAGGGTTTCCCGGTGACCTTCTTAGATGACTAGAGCTAGAACTCACCCATATAGGACTTCTAACAAATCCTACACTCACTTAGGGTTAAGCCCAAATCCTCAACCCTTGATTGCGATGATTGAGGGTCTAGCTCAGTGAAAGCCCAAGTGGACTCCCTGTAGTTGGGGATGCCCTAGGTTTATCATGGAGATCAAAGCCCTAAGAATTCCCCTAATAACCCATTGAACAACCTTGAGATTCTCAATGACCTAGGAAAAGCCCATCAAATAGGAGGTTAAGCCTAAGCCAATGAGGGGTTCTACCACATTACCCTAAAAGCTTGAAAACCCCATAACATTAAAATTCAATCCCAAGGGGGAGGGGTGAGGCAAAAAGTCAAACTTTGGTCTCATCTAATGCTTTCCTAACACCAATCAACTCTCGAATCAACATAAATCCTACACACATCAACCTAAACCCTAAAATATGGAATCACCAAGATCCACCAAGTCAATTAGTGAACAACTAAATTCAAACAAAATCAAAATCAATTCAAAGTAGTTAAGGCCAAAGACACTTAAATATCAAGATTAAATTATGGACGCCCACAAAACTTAATCCTTTTGGGCCAACCCAAATCACTTAAGGCTAATTTAACTACAAAACCCCAACCTTAACTTTAAACCCAAGCCAACATGGGAGAGCACGTAGCCCATCTCCCACGGTTGAACGCCCATGGCCCATTCCCCATGGGCTAACCACGACACACGTGACACACACATGAAAAAAATAACCTATAATAGCACTACAACATAAACATGAATCAATTAAAATAAAATTAAAATAAAATAAACACAAAAGGACAAACCATGCACACTTAACTAAGTGATCCTACAAGTGTCTCCTTGATCAAACCAACCCAAATCAAACTCAAAGGGATTCATGGGTAACTAAAACTGATTCTGGCCACCAAATACAAACCTTCCCTAATCACCTCAAGCCTTGGCCATGCTTCCTCCATCACCGTTAGAGCTCACTAAGGTCAAAACATCAAAAATGGAGAAAGCTTCCATCCCTCTGCCCAAGCTCCTATAATTCTTCTGCCCATCCTTTGAGGAGCCATCAGAGTCTCCCAAGCATGCCATGCTTAATTTAAAATTCTTCTGCTCATCTATTGGGGTGCCATGACTATAAATAACCCTTACATGAGAGCTTGTCAACACACTCAGACTCACAAAACCCTTACTTAAAATCCTTGTCCGCAACACTAAAGTTGCTCTAAAAAATCATATCGGTTGTCTCCCATCATTTCCAAGCCATGTCCAACACCACACAAGCCAAATTTTTTCCTTCAAAATCCAAGACCTTTTACGGCTTCAACACCAACCTTGCCAAAAATCCATTTCAAACCTCCCATAAGCTTCACAAGGTTCTAAAACCTCTCCCCCAATCAAAATTCACTCGTCACGCACTCCCTAACCTACCTCAACATAAACCTGGGCCACCCTTTAGCCTAGCATATACTTAGGACCAACCTCATAGCAAATTGAAGGGGAAGATTTGTGGCATAAAGGTGATCGTCTCTATCAAGCCCAATCAAGGCATCACTTCTTGGGATAAGGTAATGTCTCAAATTCACCATTTTGCTCTCATTTTGGCATTTTGTGATGCAAAACTACAATGCATGCCCACACAACCATAAAGATAAGTTCTTCTCACCTAGATGAAGCTATAGAATCAAACCTCATGCAATTTGGTTGAGTATAGAGTGAGATCTTAGTGTTTGAGTGCAGAAAACTCTTGGTTCTTTGTCCTATGGTGATGATAAATGGATGTCATCTGTTTCCATGTATTCGAAATGAACGGCGAAGACCGAGCCGAGATAATGAAATGCACGGAGTGGAGCACTAGATCACGAGCCACCTCAACACGCGAATGTAAATCGCAGCCAACCACGGGACGTCACATGGGATTTTGATGGCTTGGAGGATGGTGCGACACTGACTGGGTTTAAATAAGAAATTTGAATTTTCCAAATTAAATAGATCCAAAATAATCTAATAAACTTTAACAATTTATATCACCTTAAAGTAATGATAAAAATAAAATAAAAATACCCCTAAACTCAGTAAAAAAATGAGAAAAAAATAAAAATAAAAAATAAATAATTAACTTATATATTTTTTTAATTAATTAAATACTTCTGAGGGTATTTTAATCATAAAAAATAAATATAAGACATAAAAATATGAAATTTCTAGGGATTATTCTACACTATAGCTTGACCCGTTTTGAGCTAACAAACATATGAATTTATTAATGCTCAGGCATTCTGGGTCGGTTCTTATATAAATTGTCGATCGGACATTAATCATCATTCTTGGTGAAATTTAGATGATTGTTGACCTCCCATTTGTGAGGACTTTTTCCCTATATATAGAAATCTTGGATTTAGTCTTAGGGTTTCCTAGTGAACTTCTTAGATAACTAGAGCTCAAACTCACCCATATAGGACTTCTAACAAATCCTACACTACTTAGGGTTAAGACCAAATCCTCAACCCTTGGTTGAGATGATTGAGGGTCTAGCTTAGTGAAAACCCAAGTGGACTCCCTATAGTTGGGGATGCCCTAGGTTGATCATTGAGATCAAAGCCCTAGGAATTCCCCTAATAACCCATTGTACAACCCTGAGATTCTCATTGAACTAGGAAAAGCCCATCAAACAGGAGGTTAAGCCTAAGCCCATGAGGGGTTCTACCACATTACCCTAAAAGCTTTGAAAACCCCATAACATTAAAATTCAATCCCAAGGGGGAGGAGTGAGGCACCAAAGTCAAACTTTGGTCTCATATAATGGTTTCCCAACACCAATCAACTCTCGAATCAACATAAATCCTACACACATCAACCTAAACCCTAAAATATGCAATCACCAAGATCCACCAAGTCCATTAGTGAACAACTAAATTCAAACCAAACTAAAATCAATTCAAAATAATTATGGTCAAAGACACTTAAATATCGAGATTAAATTATGGACGCCCATAAAGCTTAATTATTTTGGACCATCCTAAATCATTTAAGGCTAAATTAACTACAAAAGCCCAACCTTAACTTTAAACCCAAGCTAACATGGCAGATCCCATAGCCCATCTCCCAGAGTCGATCTCCAATGGCTCATTCCCCATGGGCCAATGATACACCTAAAAAATGACTACTTTTTCATATATATTTGTTGACCTCACTTTTGGTTGAGGTCTAGAAAACTTCTTTAGTAGCCTAGGTCTAGCCATAAGATTTTCCTACTGATTAGTCTTAGAAAACTAGAAAAAGGTAC